>NC_133618.1:425613946-425688946 GCF_048593235.1 Sminthopsis crassicaudata | reverse complement strand
AGGTAAGTATTTGTTAAATGCTTCCTACATGCCAGGCACTATGCTGAAGGGAATACAAAAATAGGCAAAAATACAGTGCCTGGCTTAGAGGGTGAAGGGCTGGAATGGGTGAAACAATGGGTAAACAAGTAGGTAGACGGCGATCCACAGAATAGAAGGACGGTGTTCTTGGGGAGGCATTATTAGCACCGGAGAAGAGCTATTGCAGGAGATGGTATTTGAGCTGAATCTTTGAGTAAGGAAAGAAATTTGAGTGAATGAGGGAAGATAAGAGAAAGAGCATTCCAGGTATTGGGGACACTTAGAGCAAAGGAGATTTTTGAAAAAAATCATATTTAAGAAACTGTAAGTAAGTAGATTTACTTGAATTGTACCTGGAGGATGGGTATGCTATAAGAAAACTGAAAAGTAGAAAGGCAACAGGTTATGAAGAGCTTTAAATGCCAAACAAAGGAGTTTGTATTCCACAGGGGACAGATGGAGGGATGACCAATGCCTTGGAAAGAGCATGTTGACAGCTGACTGCAGGATAATGGAGAAAGATTTGGAACCACAGAGACTAGTTATTAGACTATTGACATAGTCTAGGTAAGAAATAATGAGGGCTCCGTGAGTGGGGAGAAGAGGACTATCACAGCTATCAAGATGGCGGAAGTGACAAGATTTGGCAACAGACTGGATATGTGCAGTGCATGAGACTGAGGAATCAAGAGTGACAGTGAGATTGTGAGAGGAAGTGGTGTCCTTGACAACAGAAGGGAAGTTATGAGAAAGGGGGGAAAGTGAGTTTTGTTCTGGACACGCGAGACGTTGATGGGACCTCGCTGGGAGCTTAGGAAGGACAGTTGGGCAAAGGAATGGATGTATAGATCTAAAAAAAAAGCACCTGCCCAGAGTTCATTTAGGGAACTCCTAAAAGCTGATAAGATCCATAAGAGGATAGTATGCAGAATCAGAATATAGTAGTGCCACAAAACCTAGAGAGGGAAGAGTATTCAGAAAGAGGGTGGCCAACGGTTTCAAATGTTAGAGAGGCCAAGAGGGATCAAGTCGAGAACAGGTCCTTAGATTTGACAATAAAGACATTGGTGACTTTGGAGAGGGGAGTTTTATTTGAATGACAGGGACCTAGAAGGGAGTGAGAGGAACAGAAGTAAAAAAGATACGTACTGATGGCTTACTCCAGGAGTTTAGATGTGAAGGAGAGGGAAGGTATGGGACAATAACTAGTGGGTTGGTCATTTTCCTTCTGTAAACTTCAATTTCTTCATCTGTAAAATGGAAAGTATTAGTCATGATGCCTCTAGGATAAAAAAATTAATGCCTGTGTTAGGCTCTTAAAGCCCCACAAAATTGTGACCAACTTTCCAGCCTCACTGGGTATTACTCCTCCTCCTCCATTCTATGATCCAGCTAAATTGGCCCCTTTTCTGTCCCTCAGTGGACACTCCATCTTCTGTTTCCATAACTTTACAGCGATTGTCCCACCTGCCTGGAATTGGCTTTCCCTTCTCTTTACCTCAAAGAAACTCTTTAGTCTCCTTAAGGTGCTGTTTAAGTCTCATCTTCTAAGTAAAATCTTCCCTGATTCCCCCCCAACTACAATATATTGTATCATATTCTCATTTCGTCCATTCATTCCCCTAGGTGAAGGTATGTATATATGCAAGTACCTCTGGAGGAGATTACCAGCACAGGGCTCTTTTGAACCTTTCCAAATGAAGTTAGTTGGTCTGCAGGGGCAAAAGGGTGTGATGGGAGAAACACGGCTCCAACAATGGGGATCCTTAAATTAGATCTCACTATATACACAGACACTGAGCGCCAAGGAGTAAGTGTGAACATGATGGGAAAGACCACTAGAAGTGCGGTCTCCAAAGTGGGGTCCAAGGCCCTCATTGGTGGGGATGCGACCCTATCCCATAGAAGGCACGCTCTTGTCATTGGAGAGTGGGAAGATAGGTTACATCCCACTTGCACTATTGTTGCCAATCCTAGGGCTTGTCTCCATTAAAACTATAATGGACACAATACATATAAACCATTACCCACCGAGACACTTTCCCCTTGCCAGCTCTCTCCATCATACAACCTCCATCTTTTCTCAGTCTCTCAGAGTCTATAACCTAGTTCCTATCTGGACATAGATCATTGCAGCTGAAATTCCTGTTCCCCAGCACCCTGCTCCCCAGATGACCTTGTAGCATAGAAAGCTCTTCTTTCTGGGATATGACTGGCAAGGCCCCGACCTCTCCACTTTTCATTTTGGACAGGAGAGTGCGGTACAATGAATGAGTAGCCATGGATGTCTCGTGTGTTGGATGGAAGATCTCTTTACTTTATTCTTCCTCCTCAATCTACCCACCTTCCCTATCAGAGTTGAGGGCACCCGTCATCTTCCACCCCTCACTTTCAGCCATATGCAACGAAAAGCCAAATTTCCGTCTCTCCTATCTCTTATTATCCATGCTCAAATAACTAGCATGGAAGATAAGACTATCATCATCTTTCATTTGAAATGCTGCAATGACCTCCTCATCTCTTCCCTCTCTGATGTGCCAAAGTGAATTTCCTAAAGCACAGGCCTGACCATCAAACCCTCCCCAATCAATACATTGTGGTTATTATTACCTCTGATATTATTTCATCTTTATCTCATCCTTTTAAAGATCTACTTTTAATATAAATTGTTCAACGTGCATAGTTAGTAATATAATAGTGGCCTTTGTAAGCATATATAGATGTAGTATAAACAAGGAATTATAGCGCTATCAGCAGTGCATGCTCACAAGTGTTTTATTGATAGAGGGTACAATCAAAAATAACTGAGACCACTGCTCTAGAAGTTAAGCTTTCCCTAAGGCTGTCCCTTTTTAACACCTCTGTAAACCATGTCATGAACATTTCCAGGAAGTCGGTCTCCTAAGCAGAGAAGTCTTAGAACTTCAGCGTTCCAAATCCTTTACCTGGACAGGAGGCTTCCTTTTGTTCCTACAATTCCTTGACAAGACACTGTCCAGGCTCTGCTTAAAGATTTCCAGTAATGGAGAACTTAAAACTTCCCAAAGCAGCGCATTCCATTTTTGGATTTCTCTAGCCACTAAAAAAATTTTCCTTTTCTCAAATCAAATCTGCTCAGGCTTTATGTCTAGAATTGACCTCTAGTCCAAGTAGAAAAACATTTCCACATGATAGACCTTCAGATATCAGATGGCAGGGATGATGGACTGTCGATCACCCTTCTTATCTAGGTGATATTTCCCCTGTGCATGCTGGCAGAACATCCTTTTGACCACCCTCGTCCAAATGTACTCTTGCTTTCAATGTCCAACTGAAGATGCTGACCAGAGCTAAGGAAAATGCAGCCATTACTCAATTTGCTTGGGGCGCCATCCTTCTTTATCACTCCCTAAAATGATATTGGTCATTTTGGCTGCTATGCTGGCTCCACTGTTGCCTTGGTAGGGAATTGCAACTTCACCGAGACCCTCATTTCTTTTTTTTGCAAGAATCCCTCAGTAGTTATATAGGCTATCATTATCCAAGACTTTTGCAAAGGATAGTTTGATGTTTTAAACAGGACTTTATATGTATTTCTATTAAACGTCATTTTATTAGATTTGGATAATTTTAGATCCAAATTGCCATCTGTGTTAACTACTTCTATTCTTTAAACTTCCAGACTAGTGCTTCTTTGTCTCTTACTATGGAAAAGAAATGAAACTTCAGGTTGAAGTACAAGAAAAAATACCCAGATGCCTTGACAAAAAAAATCCTGCTTGTAAAATGTAAAACCTAACAGCACGTACTGCCTTAAAAAAAACCCACCTCATATTCTATCTCATTTGAGGTCTCCCTCGTAGTTGAAATAAGCCAAAAAGCCTTTTGCCTTGCCTGGGACAGAGGGATACTAGTCACTTATTTGATCAATAAGTGTTTTTAAAGCAACTCTTATATATAAAACCAAGCACATACTGACAGACTGTCTCATAGCAATCTAGGCTGGGCAACAATGTGAGTGGTTACTCCCGAGGCATCTGTGATGACAAACAAAAGGCCAAAGCTGAAAGATTCGATTCTTTTTGCCTAACTAGAATTTTCTTCCAGTAGGGAAAAATGAAGGATTGAAGAAAGTGTCTCCTGATTTCAAGTAAACGATTCTGACACTGTTGACTTCTGGGGTCACTGATAAAAAGGACAGGACCCATCAATGCTACATCTTTGATAGTGCTGGAATGGAATGAGAGGCTCCAAAATGGCCCTCAGAGAAGATACAAGATAATACTGTGGCTTCCAAAAAAGGGATCGGGCCAAAAAAATCACTTTCTGGGGCCTCATCTCCCATCAAGGAACCGAGAAAAAATAGATGCTAGCACAATTCAACTGCCGTCCCTCTATAATTCCAAGTTTTATCTGCTTTAACACCTTCCTAGACAGATTAAAACAGTTACGTGCAACAGAAAATTATTTTCTAGGAAGAAAGCTGTGAAACTATGGTGGAAAGACAGATGGATTTGTAGTCAGAAGACATGGGTCCTAACTCTCACTTCCTACCTGAGAACCTTGAGCAAAAGGTCACGTCACCTTTGAGTCCAGATAAAATGAGAATGATAACAACCAGTATTGCTTTCCTCCAATGATTAATATGTATAAAGGGCTGTGCAAACTACTAGAGATAGTGTAATAATAGCCAGCATTTATATAGCACTTTAAAGTTTACAAAACATTATATATACATGTAGATTATCTCATCCTGGCACCAACCCTGGGTGACAGGTACTATTCTCACCTCCACTTTGCTGAAAAGGAAACAGATAAAATGGAGGATGGTGAATTGCCTAGACTCACCCAGCTAGTAAGTGTCCTAGATTGGGTTTGAACCTGGGTGACTTTCCATCCACTGCACTACCCAGCTGCCTTATCATTATGTAATAGAAACCCACAAGTGATATTGGTACAAACTCCCAAGTTCAAAAAAAGATGGGCCACTTATAGTGAGTATATACTTAAGTCAAAGACTTATCTTATTCCTCTGAGGCATTTTACTGAATCATTGCAATGAGAAATTGAATTTTAGTTTGAAGAGTAAAACCAAAGAAGTTTCTCCAGATTTCAGACTTACTTACAGAGCTCTGCATTTATTTGAGATTTGGACGGTAGGTCTCAGCCATTCGTAGTCTGGCCAGCCTAAGCCAGATTTGGGGATTTCCTCCCACATCTCCTTACTAGCAATCCTGGCCCTTTTGCAAATTGTTAGATAGGATCTGACCAAAGATATGTCTTCAGGCTGTCATGAAGGAAGAGGAGTCCACTCTGACATTCTCTTTGAAAAGAAAATTACTTTCTACATACAAAGTGCAGAGGTAGAACCTTGCAGAAGAAAAGTTTCTGAAAGAGGTGCAAAGAAGGGGAAAATATTGCATTGATTGCTCTAGTCTGTCTATGGAGCTCCTCCTCCTCCCTTCTCAATGTGGTGAGTTAAGTCCATAATCCCATCTATGGATCAGAGAATGGAGAGAGAACAAGAAAAGTGAATTTTAAAAGTTAGAGTATGTATTACTATATAGGACATACAGTAATGCAAAGCAACGCGATCTAGTGGACAAAAAGCTAACAGAGACAGAAGACCTATAAGAGGTCTCTTGGCCACTTGGATACACTTTTAGTATACCAGGAAATCCCCTAACTGTTCCACCGTAGATGATTTGAGAATCTCAATCACGGGAAGGAGTTTTTACACTGGGAGTTCCCCCTACCAACGAAATAAGAAGTCCAGACCAAAAATAAAATTAAAATGATCAATGATGTTACTTAAATATACGGCCGATCACGAGCACAGGGGTTACCTACCTAGAATCTGTACTTCGTGGGTAATTCCATACACATCGATGAGGGCCCACAGGGGTCCAGAGACTTTAATGCCACAGTGAAACAGTATCGGGTCCTCATCGTTGATGCTATAAAACACTCTTCCGTGACGGTCCACCCAGTAGGCCAGAACGTTGTCCCTCAGTGCGAACCTCTCCGGCAGAGCTTTGGCCCAGTAGCCGGGTCTGGTCACCAGGTCCGGGCAGGCGTACTTTGGTATGTCGTCCGAGTTCATCTGGGACGGGTCGTGGATGGTGAAGCCGAAGCGCAGCGCTCCGCTCCACCCGTGGTGCACGGCCACCAGCTTAAGCCGGACCTTCTCGTAGAGGTGGATGGGTCGGTTAGTGAATGTGACCCCATTGCAGAAACTGTTCCTTCGGGTGGCCTTGCGGGAGTGGGAATCCAGCCGTACATTCTTGCCCTTGGCCTGGGGGTGGAATCGTGGGGGCTCGGTGATGGCCAGGATAGAGCGTCGATCATGGCTACTGGTGGGCAGCGTGTAGCAAGGCCGATTGGATAACAAACGAGCCTGGTGACTCGTGTCTGCAAAACATGGATAAAAATCAAATTAGCTTAAAATGAATGGATAAAGCCAGACCATTACAGATCAGCACCTGGGACTCAGTAAGAGGCGTTCTGTTGTTATCATCCCTAGGCTCAGGGGGACACCGAGTAGCTTACGTATCCCACTACATCACGGTTCACTGGAAAGAACACTGGCCACAGTAAGCAGAGAACGCTGGCTTCCAATCCCCGCTCTGACATTTAGTGACTCCGGGGTCCTTGACAAATTACTCAATCTCTCAAAATCTTGGCTTCCTTATTCACAAAACTGGGATAAAAATACCTTCATTACCTACTTTACATAGTTGTTGCAAGTAAATGCACTTGTAAAACTGATTGTAAAACTTATCAATAACATAACAATCCAGAGGGGTAACATGTCATAATGGACAGGATGAAGACAGAAAACAGAAGGAAGGGGAATATACCAAATGCCTAGAAAACCTTCTAAAGGTATTCTGAGGGCAGCTGGGTGGCGCAGTGGCTAGAGCCCCAGCCCTGAAGTCAGGAGGACCCGAGTTCCAATCTGGCCTCAGACACTTAACACCTCCCAGCTGTGTGACCCTGGGCAAGTCACTTAACCCCAGCTGCTTCAGCAAATGAAATGAAATGAAATGAAATCATTCCGGACGAGACATATCTGTAGGTTATCACTCCCAGAGGTATGCATCCTCTCTCTCTTATTCACTAGTTATACACCGGGAATCTTCTGCTTAGTACAATGATGCTGATGCTGTAGATAAGAGAAGTGGAATGATGTTATAACAATAATACACAACTCACAATGTACTTGAAGATTTACTAAACTTCTTCTCCAGTCTTGTGCAGAGGCTATTGTGGCACAGCAGAGTGCCAGACCTGAAGTCAGGAAGATTTCAAATCCAGCCTCAGATACTTGCTGTGTGACGCTGGGTAAGTACTTATCTTCAGTCTGCCTCAGTTTCCTCCTGTGTAAAATGGGGAAACAATAGCACCTACCTTCCAAAGTTGTTGGGAGGATCAAATGAGATCATTTACTATGGTTCCTGGTACATAGTAAGCACTATACCAATGCTAGCTGCTATTATTAGTATTATTATTATTATTTCATTGTGCAAATGAAAAAACAAGCTTCAGAGATTAAGTGACTTGCCTCGAGTCGTGCAGGTAGTCAGTTTCGGGGATGGATTATAAGTACCATTTTATGTGCCTTTTGATGTAGATGGGATATTGAGCTCCATGTTGTTGGCCAGTGACATTTTCTAATTAACCAGTACTTGACAGAATGGAATCTGAAACTTGGTTTGGAAGATCCTGGAAAGGGGTTCTTTTGTCGTTTAATTGGTGGGTCATGACTGACTCTGTCCCCACTGGAGTAACTTATCATTTCTTTTTCCAACTCATTTTACAGATGGGGAAACTGAGGCAAACAAGGTTAAATGACTTACCCAGGGACACACATCTAGTCAAGTTTGAGGCTGGATTTGAACTCATATCTTCCTGACACCAGGCCCAGTGTTCTATCCATTGAGCCACCCAGCTGCCTCTAAAACATCTAGTCCCAGCCCAGTGACTATTTGCAGTTAGATGGGTGAGTAAACAGTACAAGTTGAACACCTTGGGACAAAAAAGAGAAATACCACAAAATCTATGGTGACTACAGCAATGGAGTACATAGACAAAAAATTATCCCAAAACTAAGGCTACTTCCAATAGACAAATCGGGCTAATTTATTAAAAAATTGTGTCTAGATAATTCCTCATTCTAAAGAGTCACAATCAAAGGACCGTACTAGAGAATGAAGTCCAATAAGTTCTTTATGTCAAGGCTCTGAAAAAACCCACATTTTAAAAATATCATGAATGCCATGGATTCATTGCCCTCTGTTCCACATGTTCCAGACGATTTAATAGAAATTCCACAGCAGATTCAATGCGACAAAACATGAATTGTCAAGTTGGTTGGAACAGGGAAGTGGAAGAATATTAGATTTGAAATCTGAAGATCCCTTCAGTCTGAAGAGGTTTGGTCCTCTGCTCTACCATCTATCATTTTTACTAGCTCACATTTCTGTACTTTTAAGATATGCAAAAGAGAGGTCATTTCATCCCTACAACAGTTCCATGAGGTGGGTACTATTATTTATTATTATCATTCCCAATTTACAGATGAGAAAATGGAGGCTCAGGCTGTATGACTTGCACATGTCAAACTAATAAGGATGCTCTCATGAGACACAATTTGAATCTAGTTTCTTCTGACTTTTTGGTCTGGTGCTCTATATTCCACATCAGAGGTATCAGATACACTACCTGCAGTTAAACAGCTGGAAACACTCCCCAATGCTGCTCTAAACAATTTAGTAAATTAGAAATATTTACTAAATAAATAATAATACAATAAAACATAGATAATATTAATATATGGTTTTCTAAGTTAATAGGCAATCTGCAGGGATCTTATGCATGGTTTGGTGTCCTATTTCTAGTGAGGCAGCTAAGTGATGGAGTAGATAGAGCGCTGGATCTGGATTCAGGAAGACCAGAAGTCAAATCTGGTCTCAGACATTTCTATTTGTCTCATTTACCTCATCTATAAAATGCAGATAAGAAACCTTTTAACCGTCTGCCCTTCTTTTCTCCCCTTTTAGAATCCTTAACTTCCTTCAGAGCTAAACTCTCCAGATCTAAACTTCCAAAAGGAAACCCTGCTGGATCTCCTTTGGGCTCTACCTCACCATGACTTGGTGAAGTTCAAATGAACTAATTTGACTACACAACTAATATGTTTATAGTGCTTTGCAAACCCTAAGGCTCTATAAAAATGTATTATATCAATTACTTTGTGCTTCATTTTGATAGAAGGGAGCAGAGGGCAGGGAGAGGAACCACACTGTCGTAAGAGCCAAGAGACTTGGGTGCTAACTTTGGCTCTATAAGAAGTCATATGCTTTTGTTGTTCCTTGGTTTCCTTCTCTGTTAAATAAGGTTAAATAAGATCATGGCTCTCGAACTGGAAAGGACTGCAGAAAACATTTAGCCCAACCTCCGATTTCAATAGTAGAGAAACTCTATGGAGCCCAAGGACAAATTAGTTGGGCTAAGGTCCTAGAGGTAATGAGCATCACCAAGCGCCCTGATCCCAGGGCCACTGCATCCCAGCTCTAACGTTCGATGACACTTCACTGCAATTTTATCACACCTATCAAGGGTTTCCCTCTTAAGGGCTGAGATCTGTGGGCTGGCAAATCAAACAGAACCATAAATAAACTGAATTTGGGAGTGGGTGGCAAAGACATTTCGCTGGCTTCTTTGAGATTCTTTCACCATTCTTCCCCTACCTAAGCCCAGCTCCCCACATCGCCAATACCCAGAAAAATATACTGTTACTCCATATCACCTATGAGAAAAACACAGTTCCTTTATTTATTTATAACATAGGTCTTTTCTAGAAGGAACACCTGTCGGTAATCATTTTTAATGAAATTCTGCTCAGCATGAGCCTGAAGAGGCTTTATATTCAAGCAACAAGCAGCTCCTTCTGTTAAGCTCATGGATGTTAGCCGGTTTTGTTTTTTTATGTTTTTTTTTTTTCCAAAGGGTTTTGCCAACCTACTAGAATAAATTTGTCTCCTAATCTCCACCATTGTTTTAGGCTCAGTATGTTTCCCTCCCTCCCCACCCCCATCCCGCTCCTTTAATTCTTAAGACATTTTCTACATCAAACCCCACTCCCAGACCCTGGAAAGTTTAAGAGGAGGAGGCTGACTTGGGGCACTAGTAATTATCCCAGGTCCCTCCGGTGCTCTGGCTATCTCCAGTTGGGGTGTTTAGATTTCCATTTTAAAAGCGAAAGTCATAATAAATGAAAGTAAAGAACACAATAGGGCAGTAATCACCAAGAAGGGAATGACATTCTCCTCTGTAATGAAAGGCTGCTGCTTTGTATCTTGGTTCTCCAGCACACTAATCAACATGTATCACTGGGCTCCTGGAACACTCCAAGGGCTTAATTTAATACTGAGGGCTTAAGGGAACATGGAAAGTAGACAATTAAAGAATGAGCTAAAATTAAGAGACAATCAGCTTGATTCTCGCCTTGATGGAGAACGTGCTACCTGAGGACTGCATCTTAAGCCAGGTACTTCTGCAGGTCCCGCCCTGAAAAGTATTTTTTACATGTTAATTAAAAAAAAAAAACAACTATTTAGTCCTTGGTGGGTTCCTTGAGGAAACCAGATGAGGATGTTAGCTGCTGAGGGTTAGGGAGCATTTCTGCAGGGTTTTCAGAGCTCTTTGGATAAAGATTGCACTGGTATGCTCCTGAGTCTGGGTAAGAGGACCCCTGAGATCCCATTATAGCATGGTGGAGGCAGCCTCCCTCGACTGGCATGAGCCATATAAGGGTGCTAGTCATTTGAAACAAACTCTGATCTATTATTTATTACAAATCTACTTTGCACTTTGATCTTAGTTCAACAGTGTTCTTAATACTAGAGACCACCAGAAAAGGCCACACAAAAAAAGATGGATTTTTTTTTACAAGACATGAATAAAATAAAAAAAAATTAAAGTGAAAAATAGCACACTTCAGTCTGAAGTCAAACACTATCAGTTTTTTCTCTGGAGGCAAATAGAATACTTCAGCATTCGTCTTTTGGGATTGTCTTGCTAAGTCATTCACAATTCTTCATCGAACGATGTTGTTGTTACTATGTGCAATGTTCTCTTGGTTCTTTCCCTTCATCATATATGAGTTTATGTAAGTCTTGAATAATTCTACATGTTTCCTTCTTGGCCTATGTAAATAATTCATCATTTGGGGCTGGGGGTGGATCTGGGATATTTTACTTATATAGGAACTCTTGTTGAGGAAACGCTGTGCATATATTGGGTTGTTTGTTATATAACCAGTATGTGTCAAATGTTGGACTTGAACACAGATCTTCTAGACTCCGAGGCTCTTTCCGTATACCAAAATGCCTTTCTAAATCTGATGTTTGCTTTTTAAAAGTTGGAGCTTCTGTTTCATGCGTCCATGATATCATCAATTCTGGAGAGTAGTATACTCTCCTGTTCTACAACTCATCCATACTGTTTCATCCTCTGCAAGTCTTGTTAAAATACTTCCCAAAAACTCCACAAATGTTGACTTAGTGTGCTGGGGATCTTTTTTTTTGGGGGGGGGAGAGGTCAACATCTTCCACATCCCAATACATGACTCAGACTGTCTGTCCTTCTGCCCATTGCAGACTTCATCTGTTTTTCCAGTCATACATGTCCTTGATGATGTCACTTTTCTTGCATGGGCAGTTATCAACATTTATAAATTGCTGTCAATCTACCTGCACCCACTCTTGGGGTCAACCAAGATTTTCTCTCAAGATCATGCTATTTTATGATTCATAGCCATCTAGCAAAGTTGCTCTTAAAAGACAGTAGCTTGGGATCATTGAAATCACTGTAGAATTCCTCAGATGTGGTCCAATATGCCACGACTGCCTCCTGATCCCATTCCTTCAGCCCTCTTTTGCCCTTTAATAAATTCTTACCAGAAGCTCCATTTTGGGGGAAGGTTCCCATTCAGTTCTGGACTACATTACTATGACACCACTGACTCCTCTACAACTGTGGGCCTTTTCTCCCATGAGCAAATTCTTCTTAGACTTCTTTTTTGGGGAGGGGTCCAGGCCAGCCATCCCCCACTCCTTGGATTTAGTCCAATGCTCTCACTAAAATATCTCCTTTCTCCTATCCCTTTTCAACACCCCTTTCATAGGTCTTCCCCATTAGAATGTGAGCTCCTTGAGGACAAAGATCATTTCTCTTATTAATTCCATTTGTATCCCCAGCATTTAACAGTGTCTGGCACATAGTAAGTGCTTATTTTTTTTACTTGTTGACTGACTCTCTTCCTATCCCAATAAACTGGGTCCAGAACTGTCCATCTCTAGAGCCTCTCCAAAATACATATACATACAAACATATATATATGTAGAGAGAGAAAGAGACAGACAGAGAGAAAGGAGAGAGCTCTGTATCTATATTTTGATTGATTGTTGACAAACTCAATGAATTATCCATTCAGATGTATGTCAGAATCTGGGCAGTATCATTACAGAAATACTGGGAAATAGTTAAGAACATTGGCTTTAAAGTTAGAAGATCTACTTTAAAATCATGCTTGGATCACTTATCTATGTGACCTTGGAAAGCCCCTTCATTTCTGTGGATTTATCTTCCCCAGCATGATGAAGTTGGACTAAATATATGGTTTCTAAGGTCTCTTCTAGCTCAAAGGCTATGATCTGATTCTTCACTAAATGTTATTTCCTAAGCCAACCTATTTTGGGAGATCATAGATCTCACCGAATCAGGCCCGTAGTGTTCCAACACAATATCATCTGCAAGCAGAAACATCTGGAGAACCTAATCATGCAGAGGGAATTTTGTTTTCACTTGGATGCTATATGGGACACCAGTCAGTGGGTCAACAAACAATGATTAAGCACTTGAATGTGTACCAGGCATTGTGTTAAGCAGAAGGTGTACAAAGAAAAGCAAAAACATTGTGCTTTCCCTCAAGGAGCTGACATTCTAAAGGGGAAGACAATATGTAAAAATCCAGGTAAATGCAAGAGAGAGAAAAAGTAAATGTGAGGTAATCTCTTAGGGAAGGTAGCAAGAGAGACTAGGAAAAAAAGTCTAGCAGAAGAGGATCTTGAAGGAAACCAAGGGGGAAAGGCAAGGAAAAGGTATAAAAATGGGACAGAAAATGTTATGGTCTAGTATCCACAAAAGCAAGAGTATCGTGGTCTAGATGTAGGCTGGATTGCTGGATACAATATGCCATGACATTAGGAATCACTTTTGGAAGCATTTTACTCTATAATACTTCTCAAATACACTTAATTGTCTATTCAGGTTACCTCAGGGTCAAGGATTAGTTCTAAATTGGTCACTGGGTGCTCTGTACCATTGGCCTTTTACTCACTAATTTTCTTGGATGTTTCTTTTTTCAACTAGGCATGACACAGACAGGAGACCGAGGAAAGGAGAAGAAAGGGAAAGAAAGAATCAAGAGGAAGAAGTTAGAAGGGTACCAAGAACAAACCCTGTCTAATTCTTCCTTTGGGCCAGCTTTGGCTGGTGGCAAGAATGGAGAATGGCCTATAAAAGTCAGAGGGAATCATAATAGCAAGAACATAAAAAAATGCAAAAATCCCAAACAGGACAATTCTTTATTGGAACACAATGATTATTAAAAGAAGTGGCTCAATACTGGAAAGAACTCTGGACCAGGAACAAGAAGATCTGGCTTCTGAAATGTGTGGCTTTCTTTTCCCCCTTTGGATCTCAATTCTTCAATCTGTAAAATGAGGGGGGCAGAGAGTGAGTGTGCCAAAGTAAAGTCTTGGGGTTCAGAACCTTGAAGCTCAGAAGACTTCAGATCCAGGCCTGCTTTGGATACATATTGAATATGTGACCCTGGGAAAGTTCTCTACTTTCTCAGTGCCTCTTCTGTATTTTTTTTTTTTTTATTACAGATAATTGTTACAGAAATTACAGATAAATTGCTGATCTGCATTGCTAATGGAAGTTTTGATCAGATCAATCAAAGATCTCAAATCACAGATTTGGAGCTGAAAGGGATCAGATAATCTAGTCTTCATTTCATAGATGAGGAAACTTTCAGAAAAGTTGTGACCTGTTCAAGATCACACAGGTAATAAGTGTCAGAAGCAGAATCTGAAACACAACACAGGTCTTGGTTTAAAATGAAAGTGGGTTGGCTTAGTTGACCTGTAATGCTCCTTTCTAACTTTCAAATTTCAAAATGAAACATTAAATGAGGAATTAGGCCATAAAGAAAGAAAGAAAAACACCTTACCATCCTTAGCTTTTGATTGTCATTAGAAAGTGTTCTAACAAAGAGAAGGACCTGAAATTCTAAGTAGGAGATTTCTTAAAAGAAAAGTTGGGTGATTTAAGTGAGCACTGCAACTTCCTAATGGGAGGACAGTGAGAAATACTGCTTTGTTACTATAAGAGGTTTACTGCAAAACCAACTATATGTTAAGATAAAATGTAGCCAAGCAACTAGCTAAGTTTACATATTTGTTTAATCTTGATTATATGATCTTACTTCCTTCAGGGAATGAAGGATAAACACTGTGGTAGCTCCTCAGATTTTTTTTTCTCTGAGTACTCTGCCTTGACATGAATTATAAAGAAAACCAGAGTGAAAAAGGGTCTCTAAGAAGACATATTATTTACACAAATTTAAGATACTTAAAATAAAAGAACAACAAGAAGAAAAAGAGAACTATCAAGTCAATTCTGCAATGTAAACCAACATCTGCTTTTAGAACAGCCCTGAGGCAGCCAAACCCTTCTTACAGGGGGTGTAACAGAAGAAGAAAATGGAACTGGCCTATTATCCAGGGATGGATGCTTTCAGAATCCTTTGACCCAAGAGATGGGGGCCAATGGTTGAAGAACCATTGAACCACAAAATGTTAGAACTGGAAGGATCTTCAAAACCAGGTCCCTCATTTTAGAGAGGATGATATTTGTCCAGGAAAGGGAAAAGACTTGTTTGATTTGCTCAAGTCAGGGTCATTGACTCTCCAACTAGATTCAAGAGCAGTACCTTTCATGTACAAAAATGACTCTTTACTAAATAGAGGTAGGAAATAAACTAGTGCTAGGGACCAAACTTGATGTCTTTTTCTTTCTGTGAAAATCTAGCAACAAGGCAGATTTCTGCCAGCTGTTATTTGCCTTGATGCTGCTTGCCAATTTCCAGACTCCTCCTCTTCCTCCTCTTCCTCCTCCAGCTATCTCAAGACCTCATTTGTGGCTATTCCTCTAAAAATAAGACATGTTTTTTCAATGCAGCAGGGAGCTAAGGCCTATGCCACATCAATGAAACCTGTGCAAAATAGTCCTTTTGCTTTGAAAGAAAAAAAACCAAATTATGCTGACTTGAACTTAAGATTAACCAAGTGCTCATATAGCTGGTTACAGGAGTCAGAACAAGAGAGAAAAGGTTTTCCATTATGTTCATGTTTTTCTTTCAGAAACCTAGTCAGTGGCAATGAACAATTTGGATGAAGTCTGGAGAGTCAGAAGATATTGGAAGAGGAGAAAAGGTGGGGAAAGAATTCTAACCGGAAAAAAAAGAAATCCTATTTCACAGGCTCAGGGAGCTGGACTGTGCTTCAGTGTCACTTACTTAAGCATCATGTTTGCCACCCTGATTCAGATCAATGGTCCCCACAGTCTGCTGCAAGCTAGAGTTCTCTATTTAAAAGGCACAGCAGGCAACAGTTTGTGGGAGGTCAAGGCTGTCATTCAAGATGTCCCTGAAAATAATCATTGCTTCCCTTAACTGCACATCCATGAATTCATCTCTTCTCTTCCTGAAGTACACAGTTTCAGCCTGTATTACCTCTTATGGTAACAAATTTCACAAATTTATCCAGTGTGAAATGAAATATGGTTCTGTGATTTCCTCAGCATAGACAGTCCTTTCTCTGATACAACTTGCAGCTCCTCTGGTGAACTTTCTACATGAGTAACTGTGTAGGAATTTACCTTTTTTTTTTTTTTTTTTTTTTTTCTTTCTTGGGTAATTCTTCTGATGATAAGAATCTCTATCCTTAGGCAAGGCCAGTTTATGAAAGACAGGTCTACATTTGGTCATGCTGGCCATTACTTTCCAGCCTGGAAGGATCTGCCAAATCTTGAGTTTTCGTAACATAGCTTTTTAGAAACCAGGGTTATTTTCTACTCCACAATGAGGTATTGTGCAATGGAAAAGAGTTGAAAGTCCTAGGACTGCAGTTTCAATCCTTGAACTTCTACTTCCTCCTATCTGTGAGATTCTGAGCAAGTCATTTAATCAGTTGGTCCTTGGTTTCCTCACCTGCAAAATAAGGAGATCAGCTTAGCTGACTTCTAAGTTCTCTTCAAAATTCTAAAACTATGATGCTAAGATTTCCATTTTTTTCCTGTCTTAAAATATACTCATTCCCAGCATCAACGGGTTTCTCCTAATTTTAGTATCCTGAGATCTGTTAACACTCACAGAACAAACAAGCTTAGGTTGACCCTGTCATACCCTTCATGATTCTACAGAATTTGATCCTATCTTTCCCCAGCTTTTATCCTTCCAGGAAGAAAAGAACTACTTTTTAAAAATCTATCCAAATTCTCTTGATCAATTCGATTATTCTGCTCTGGGCTTTCTCTGGTTCTGTTATGTCCTATTCAGAAAGGATGCTGCTCATCACTCATCAGTAGGGCATATGCTTTGAGTTGGTTCTGCAATGATTCATCTATTCTCTCTCACCCGCAGTGAGCAGCAGCCCACATTTTTAAGTCTTCTATTTGGGATAAGGACGGCAGTTTGTAGGCTCAGAGAGCTTTTTCCTTTGCTTTTATTTGCCGAGTTCCTCATTAAGTATGGATGAAGCACTTCTCTCATTCAAGATATTCACAATGTAAATTCTTCAAATTAAAACCCACTACTTTTCAAAGTAAGGGGAGAAAAGCTTCTTCCTGTTAAAATTCTTTGGAAACACTCGTTTTCAAGTTGCTACTTTTACCTTTCAAAAAGAAGGGCTTTTGGTGAAGGGAGTTTAGGATGGTCAAAAGAAGACTGAACTGGGAGACAAGGCTCTTGAATCCTACTCTTTATCTTTGACACTTACTTGATATGTGATCTTGGGCAAGTCAAAAATTTCTGAAAGTCAAAAGACTGGAATAGATTTGGACATTCAAGTTTTTCAAAAATAGTCCATATTGAGAAATCCACATGTGAAGGCTTCATTAAAAAATAATTACAATGACTAATTCCTCCAAGATTGCTAGCATGACACTTAGTGGTAGTCAGTTATATAACAGTAGTGATAGTGGTGGGCAGGTAGTTAAAAACTTGTGGGCCTAACAAGTTTGTGTGGGCTACCTACTTAAAAAAGGCATTTTTGCAAAAAAAATTCAAGTAGGCTGAACCCCTAAGATCAAATGGATTGCTTTAGGTTCAGGAACTGCATTGTTTGATACTTGGAGTCTGCTCTTTAGCCATCAGCTTCACATCTTCTCACCAGAATCCTGGATTCTTCCCTTTAATTCCTAATATGTAGGCTTTTATCTTATCTTGCTCTGGCTTAGGTTTGAGTCCTCACCATATTGGTGAGTGTTTCTCCCACTTTCTGTACTAATTTTCTGGCTTGTCTTCCCCTGTAAGAACTTAAGTTTCTTGAAAGAAAGGGACTTTCTTTGGTGCTTGTAGATGTATTCCTAGGACTTAGCACAGTGCTGGTATGTAATAAGTACATACTAAATGCTCTGTCTTTCTCCAGGGTCTCTTGCAAGCTCAGACTTTCTATGACTCACAGAACACAGGATATTTCAGAGTCAAAAGTCAACCCACCTTTCTTCAACTTTGCAAGTTGTCATCCAGCTTTTGTTTGAAACACTCCAGGGAGGCAGCTCCCTCTGCTTTCCTATAGAGTTCATCTTGCTTTTGCATAGTTCTAATTGTTAGGAAGTTATCCCTTATATTAAGTCTAAATTTGTCTCTTTGTGATTTCCACCCATTGCTCTTGGTTCTGTTCTCCAGGGGCACATAGAAGAAGTTTAATGTGTCTTCCATATGACAATCCTTCAAACACTTGAGTTCAGTAAGAGTGATCATCTCACTGTTCCCTCTCTCCACCTTAACATCCCTGAGTTACAGCTGTGTTCATATCACGGATATGAGAAGGAAAAATTCCAAAATCCTTATCAAGTCTCCTTATCATGACCTCGCAACAATGGGAAACAAAGGTTTAAAAATAGAACTATCTTTTTTCATATGGTGATCAGTGACAGAAGCCTTATTTTCTGGGCTTCAGTGCTGCAGACTAATGTTGTTACACCCTCTGATAAGCTTCCTCCTCATTGCAAAACTCATTCTATCCTTCCTTCCTTCTAATTAGAACTCAGGCTGATAGAATCCACAGCAGAGGATATAGCAACCACAGTTTTTCTGGCACTGCCAAAGTGTTGGCATTCGGCAGATGGTGCCCTTTGAGAATTACTCAGCTCATCTCTGTCTTCAGTGGAGTCTGCAGAAGGGATGGGAAATACCAACCAAGAGGAATAGCTAAGCCTAAATTAATAAGGGCAGGAGAAATAGGTGCAAATACTGCCTAGACCAGATTCCCCACTCAAAGAAAAGGCAGGTCTCTGCTGGAGATCTTTTCATTCTTTCTTAAGTAAAGTAAGAAAAAAAACTGTCTTTGCCTCAGATTTAAACTTTCACTACTGGAATTGTACAGTGTAAAGATTGTTGGCTGCAAAGTTGCTGCCTTAAAATTCTGCCTCTGACCCCTAATAGCCATGAGACCTTAGATAAAATACTGAATCTCTCTCTACAACTCATTTTCCTCCCCTCTAAAATAACAAATGGCCTCTGAGATTCCTTCTGGTTCCAGATCCAGTAGAAGGAGCATAGAGGCTATTTTGATAAGGATTAAGGAAAGTAAATCAGAGATTGAGAAAAACTGAAACAGACAAATATGTCTAAATGATTGTCATTAAGAATGTACAATAATTCAAGCTAAAAGTGGGCTAGGTGAGTAAGAGAAGGATATCTTGAGCATTGTTTTGATAACCATAAAATATCAAAAGGACTGCAAGAAACTCTTGGGCATATCAGGTGAATTCTCTATGGAGGATTCATAAAGATATGGACAATAATTATAGGTGGTGTATCTGGTTTATGACTTAGTCAGGTAGGGGTATTCAACAAACAGATACATACCAGCTATCTACTATGTGCAAGGGACCATGTTGGACATTGGGAGATGAAGGCCAAAATCCAATAGTTCCTGTTTATAAGAAACTTATATTCTACCTGGAGAAAGCTCTTATGTATACAGATAACTTTCGTAGGTTTTAGTATCCTTGCTTTTTCAAATGAGAAGGTTAAAGTAAATGGCCTTTGAGGTCCCTTGAAGTTTTAGATCTATGCTACAAATAAATGCAATATAGATATGAGGTAAAGACAAAGTAATTTCAGAGAAAATACTAACTTTGAAGGTGAGGAGTTATGGAGGAGATGTGAAGATGATGGCTAAAGAGCAGATTCCAAGTATCAAACAATGCAGTTCCTGAACCTAAAGCAATCCATTTGATCTTAGGGGTTCAGCCTACTTGATTTTTTTTTTGCAAAAATGCCTTTTTTAAGTGGTTCAGAAAAGATAGCATTTGAGCTGAGTCTTAAAGGAAACAAAGGATTATAAAAGACAAAACGAGGAAAGACTTGCTTAAGATATTGAAAAGTGAAATGTGCAGAACCAAGAGAGCACTATATATAGTAAAAGCAATATTGTTTTATTGACTATCATAAATATCCAAAATTAACTAAATTTGAAGAAAGAGACTCTCTTCATCTAGAGATAGAACAAATAGAGGGATGTATAGAATAATTTTATGTATATATATATATATATATATATACATATATTTATTTGAAGAAAAATACATATAAACCTATTTGTGTTCAATGGTAGCTATCTCTAGAGTGAGGGGAGGGAAGAAAAAAAGAAAAAAAAGAAATTTAACATTTTTTTAAAAAGATAGTTTTGTTGTATATTTGAAAGAAATAATAGCAAATTGTGCCTGGTAGATTTGCAGTTCCATGTGTGATTATCTTTTTTATTGTACTATGTTATGGAAATGCTTGTTTTATTCCACATATTATTTTTTTAAAGGCAAAAGTGAGGAGATATTCCACACATGGTGGGGAATCGATTGCAAAGGCACATAGATGAGGGATGGAAAGTTGTGCATGGGCAATAGCAAAAGGGTCACTTTAGTTTGAAATGTAAATTGCATGATGAGAAGCATCAGGGAAGATAGCTTGGAACTAGATTAGATAACTACTGGAATATATTAATAATTATATAGCATATTAATTATTCTATATTACACAGAGAATATTTATATATGTATATTAATCTTCAATTAAAAAATGGGGGTAGTTTCTTCCACCATGATCATTTCTAGCTAAGCTATTTCTATCTGGTTAAATTGCTGTCTCTGAAGTACAAAAAAGGACTCAATCCTGATCAACAGCTCTGAAACTCCTAGCATAAGCAACATTTTGTGACATTGGTCTTAAAATCCTGCTAAATGGATACTGCTAACCTCCCTTTAGTATGAAGAAAATACTCACTTTCCAAGGTCTAAATGATAGCCCATTTATTTCCAGCAGAATTGGATCCCACAAAATTCAAATCCAATGAAGTAGCTTGGATGGACACACCCTTGAAGTCAGTTAAATCGTAGCTGCATCAAAGACAGCACACGAAGATTTCCTACTATAATTCTGTAGTTGGGCTTAAAAAAACAAAGTTCCTGGAAAACGAGTGTCAGGGACCCACCAGTTACAGAGGTCATGGCATGCCAACAGGTTGGACGGAGCCTCTCCATATTGCCATGGAGGTGGGAGGACAAACAAGAAACAGGACAAAAAGGAGTAGAAGGAAATCAAGCTGTGCCCTGTAATTTAGAATTTCGTTGACCCATCTATAATCATGCCTTCCTTCCTTTGGGCCCCAGCGTTCTTCTGTGGCTCCTTTTAGAACTTCATTGTCTTTCATTATAGCCACTTTTTCCCATTTAAATAAATCTTTTAAAAGTAAGAGTAATTCCAAGAAAAATGGTCCATTTTCTCTGTGTTGCCATTGTGCCCCGGCAGGTTTTTTGAATTTTAGGGCTGTGTCTATTCGAAGCTATCCTTGGCAATTTCAACATGAACATTTGCCTCATAATTCAAAGCGCAAAGATCCATAGATTTGGAGAAGGAAAGGACCTGAGAGAAAGAACATTTATTTCAATCACTTCATTTTACACTTGAGAAAACTCAGGTTTTCAAAGTCCTGAAAAGTTAAGATTTTCTCAAAGTGATTAAAGAGAGATTTGAACCCTGGTGCTGAGATCACAAATTCAACGTTCTTTTCCCTGGACCTCCCTGCTCTTGTAACCTTTTGCCTTCTATGAGGGCGGCTAAATGGGGCAGTGGATAGTGTCAGGTCCTGGAGTCAGGAGCACCTGAATTCAAATCCCACCTCAAACACTTACTGTCTTGTGTGATTGGAACAAGTCACTTTGCCAAGAAAATCCCAACTGCAATTTCTCAACAACCACACAATCGGATGGGTAGTCCCACTCTCGCTTTCTCTGCAATTTATGATCCTAGACTAGTCACACAGCTAGGATGTGTCCAAAAGTGGCGCTTGAATTCAGGACTCCCCGGTTCCAAGGCCCGCTCCCACTCTATGAAGGGGCTTTGACTTTTCTGCATCAGTTGGTTTAAGGACACCCTCCAGAGCATCCCTGACCTTGCTTTTCGTTCCACGTCCACTGCTCCATATGTAGTGACAGGAAAGGCCTAAACCTAAAAAGCAGGACAAGGAGAAGGTGAGGAAGAGGAGGAGGAAGGAGCAATCAAGCACTGACTACTGAGGAGGCGACAGAAGATGTAGCAGCTGGGGGAGACGAGGACCAAGGACGAGCGTTGAGCACGAGAGAACCCTCCCTCTCTTCTTGGCTTTGTCTCTGACACCTCTCTGTAGCTTTGCCGTCAATGAGTAGCCAGGATACTTTGTGGCTCATGGAATGAACGAACCATTCTAGGAAGCAATTAGCAGAATCAGAGGTCTCAGTCAACAGCAGCAGTGCCACGAGCATGAGTTCCCTCGACAGACTGAACGCTGACTATTTCAGGCTTCAGTGGAACGTACTGACAATACTGGCAAACTCCTGGGGAAACTGACTGGGAGGTGTGAGTATCTGAACGATGTCCCCAGGACTCTGCCTGCCGCAGGCTGGGAGGGGCCGAGGACCGCACTTCCTGCATTCTATTCCTTTGCAGCTACGGATGAATCAGAGTGTGTATAATCACATCTTGCTTGTGTGAGCGTCGCCATCATTCTGGACTTAGGTGGTTGAATGAGACATGGGGCAAAGAGAACACGGGACACCATTTTCCTGGTGAGCAGGCCTGTATAAATCTACACGAACCATAACCTAGAATAATGGGAGGTGAGCTCTGCTATGATGGAACTGGGGGAAACAGAGTCACTCGATAAAAATCACAAATCAGAAAATCAACAAGTATTTATTAAAACACCTACTGTGTGCCGGGCCCTGGGGACACAAATACTGAGGATAAAACAATTCCTACTTTCAACGAACTTACGTTTTAAAGTCCATACATACACACATATATGTACAGATAGAATAAATATACAGAGTAAATACAAATACACCAGGCAGGTTATTGGGGAGGGCACTAGATGACTAGTGTACTAGAAGGAGAGAGGGCTTCTATGAGACAGAGGAAGGAAGGAAATGCCCTCCATGCATGGAGGGTGTCAGTGAAAACAAATGGAAGGAGAGAAGGCATTTGGGGCGTTCCAAGTGGATATAACAGTACCTGGTCCTTTCTATTGAATTCAGGTCTTCCTGACTCCAAGGCCAGCTCTCTTCCTACACTTTGCTGCCTTTCACATAATACACTTAATATTCATTTAGTTGAATTCCTGAATTTTAAATGAATTCTGGTTCTCCTGATATAAGAAAAGATTCCTCATCTGGGTTCCTCTACATTTACATGGAACTTCAAGTTTTCTGGCAAAAATAGAAAAAAGGGTTGAATTTTGAATTGGAGGATCCAAGTTTGAAGCTGGACTCTGCCATTTTTATAATCTTCGCCAAATCTGGTTTCATCCCTGAAATGAGGGGAGACCTTTCAAATCTAAAGCCAGGCTTTTATGAAAGAAAAAATGATTATGGAAAGCCATCCAAATGGAAAAAAGTTAAGGAAAGTCAGAACCAAGTTTTCACTCATTTTTATTTACATAAAGCTACTCTTTCAGTGAACTTTTGTGAAGGTTTTATGAATGAAGTACCTATAAATATAGATATGAATGACTGATTTTAGTCAACCAACGTTCCCAACACGACATTTCCTGGAGGTTTAAAATGAGCTTGGAGGTGGCTGTGACTAGATAGTGACAGATGTGACAAGGGAAGATATGAGGTCAAAAACTAACTGGTTTAATGTTGAACCTGCTTCTTTGTGCCAACTTCTGAGTAAACCATTACTGCCTGCTCTCCTCCTCCTATGGAAGAGAAGGAGGTTATTTCCATCCGTACCTGAAATCCATTAGAGGCTCAAAACACTTCTATAAATAAAACCTCGCAGTTTGAGCTTGATAACTGCTGGATGTCCAAAAGTTGATCGTATTCCCACCATATGCAAGGGCACAAAGCTAGGTTCTGTGGGATATTCAACAATACGTCCTGCCCACACGGAGTTTAAAGTCTAGTACAAATACATAAACGTGAGACTCAAAGGCAAAATGAAGTATAAACCTTAAGAAAGGTACAAAGAAAGTGCTATAGAAAGTCCAAAGAGAGGGAGGGGAATGGTGGAAAGTAATTCTCATGGAAAAGATGACATTTTGAGCTGGCTGGGATTTTGAGGGGTGCAAAAATGGGTGAGAGAAGTGCATCTCCAACTTGAGTAAACCTTATATGGAAATCTTAATATATGAAATTAATAAATAAGAGGGTGATTACTTGTTTTAAAGACTAATTTGTCATTAACTTGTGAATATTCCAAGTACATTTAAAATATAATCTGATTCACAAGCAATTCCTATACCTTCAACTTTTCAGCAATCTATCTACTCTTAAAAACACCCCCTGGCGTG
Source organism: Sminthopsis crassicaudata (assembly GCF_048593235.1). Classification (NCBI taxonomy): domain Eukaryota; kingdom Metazoa; phylum Chordata; class Mammalia; order Dasyuromorphia; family Dasyuridae; genus Sminthopsis; species Sminthopsis crassicaudata. Next base: position 425,664,758 of record NC_133618.1, on the reverse strand, counting down.
TGTATAGGGGAAAAGTAGGATCCAATTATGGGATTAATTTGAATGACCTTTCAACATGACAGTGCTGGGACCATTCACATGACCACAGCTTCAGAGCTGAAAGGGATATTAGAAAAGATGTCCAGAATATATTAGGAAAGACAGACCCACTGCTAATTACAAAGAACACTGCTGCCAGGCTAATCTTTCTTCCCTTTGATAACATTGATCCCATTAACCTCTTATTCAAAAACCTTCAGCAGTTCCCTAATGCTTACAGGATAAAATCTAATTCCTTAGTCTATCATTCAGAACCATTTCCATTCTACCTCTCCAACTATTTCCCACTTTCTTTTTAAAATAAGTTTTTATTTATGTTTCTTATGTCACCATGGTTATTCCATATATCTGTTTCTCCCCTCAACCCTTCTCTGAGAGCCATTCTACATGACAAATTATATTTTTTAGAGAGGAAAAAAGTCAGCAAAATTAATTGATACACTGAAAAAAGCTTAAAAATATATGCAATATTATACCTGTAGACTTACCTCCCCAAAAGAGTAGCTAGAGGTGCTTCTCCCCTCTTCATTTGAGTCCCATTTGAGCTTATGCTTTTATTACATTTACTTTTAATTGGGGGAGGTGTCATTCTTTCCATTTACAATTATAGTTACTATGTATATTGTTTTCTTGACTCTGCTTCCTCCCTTCTGCATCAGTTCATGTACATTTTTTCATGCTTCTCTGAATTTATCACATATATCATTTCTTTCAGCACAGTAATTTTCCATTGTACATCCATAAGCCACAATTTGTTTAGTCACTCCCTAGATGATAAGCTTTTACTTTTTTTCTAATTCTTACTTATCACAAAAGTGCTGCTATAAATATTTTAGTCTATGGGGCCCTTTTTCCCTTGTTGATGGGCTCCTCAGAATATTAGTCCAAGAATGGGACCTCTGGCTCAAAGGGTCTGGACATTTTAGTCATAATTTTATATCTTGCTTTCAAATGCTAATCCTACTCTCGTGTCTGTAGTGCTCTCCATTACCTTCAAACATGTCTTGAATATTTTCCCTTCCACATGTTTGATCCCAACAATCCCATTGTTAGAAATGTTTGTTCTCCTTTTCTTTTTGCTTACATGAATTCTATTTTAACCCACCTCAAGCCAAAACTCTTTTTAAAAAATTTCCTTATTTGTTATGTTATACAAGAAAAATTAGAGCAAAAATAGAAAAATATGAAAAAGAAAAAACAAACAAAAAAGTGAAAATGCTAAACTTCAATCCACATTCAGTCTCCACAGTTCTCTCTCAGGATTATATTTGCACTTTCTATACAAAATCTGTTGGAATCAACTTGAATCATTGCATTGCTGAAAAGAGCAAAATCCACCATAGTTGATCATCCCATAATCTAAGACAAAACTCTTTAAAATCATCTTGAAGTACTTTAGCTCTCAGGGAATCTCTCCCTCCTGCAGATTTCTCTAACACTTATTATCTATATCATTTATCTGACACTTAGCATATACTATTTATTCCATAGCATAGATTGCTTTGCCAGGAATCATATAGTGGGAATTCCTTTTCAGATCCAGTCTGAACTTAGATAAAACTTCTTAAGTTTATTCTAACCCTGAGTTGCTGGGATGCTCATGTATCATGAGTAGCTGGTCAGTGTATATGTCCCAGTCCCTCAACTCGAATGTAAGCACTCTGAGGGCAGGAGCCATGTTTCTTTTTCATTCTTTCTTTGAATATGTGCCATGAAATTTCTATCCAGAGAGAACATTCCTTCTTTGCATGCATCTCTAACCTGCTCTCTAGAACATAGGTTTGGTTTATGCCATTAATAAACTTTTCTTTATCTCTGAGTCCTGTAAAATGTGGAGACTGCATTTGATAATTTCTCTAGGACCTTTCAATTCTGATATTCTAGATACCAACCCATATTCATCTGAGCCACTTGGTGAGATTCAATTGCTAGGCAGAGATTTACAGCTGCTTCCAATAACTTGTTAATTTTACACCCATTTTAGTGTTCTGATTGCAACCATTGCCATGTTTTATGACCTTGATAAGCCCTGAGTACCTCTAAGAACAAATGCCCAAAGCAAGAGATGATTTCCTAGGGAACAGAAATCTTGCCTACTTGGGAAGAGAGAACCACAAAAATAGAATGAAGCACATTTTGTATATCTATTCTACCCTGCTCTTAAATTATTATTGGGAATAAAGGCATGAAAACAAGTACTCTGGTTGATATAATTGCTATATAAACACTGTGTGATGTTGTTTATATAAACAAAATACATTTTTAATAGCTTAAAGGCATTGCCTCATGTGCCAGCAATGCATACGGACTTTTCACTTTGGAAGGAAGAAGCTGGAGAATTACGCTATATAACAAAATGGCTTACTAATTAAGACATTCAACCTGCTTCCCAAAGGGTAAAGCAGGTTTAAAGGTTCAACCTACCCTGAAGATCATATTTTAGCAAAGTGGAATACTGAAACCAAGACAGGACAGAGAGATCAGGGAATATGGCCTAAGACGGAGACAGAAGTCCCTGAGAATCTAACTATGGAACTCAAGTGGTGAATCGTTCTTACTATGGGCCCAAGTCACTGTCTTCACTAAGATGCTCAAATAAGGACAATTCAGGCTTATGGATTCCAAATGACTCAGTAGAGACATAATCTCACCCCGCTAAGCCACAGGGTTGTCGACTTAGAATTGGAAAGGGACCTTCGTGGTCCACCTAATCTAATACATTCATTTTATGGATAGTAGTACAAAGTCTAAATAACTTGTCCAGGTCACAGTTGAAGCTCCATACCCTGACTCTAAATCTAGCATTCCTTCCGGAGTGCCAGAGTTCTTAGTAGCATTCTGTGTCACAAAACCCAATACTGTCAATAGCGATATTCCTTTAAAATCAATATTCCTTTCAGGGCTACTCTATGCTCGACAATCATGAAGAACCATGAACTCAAAGGGATCAAAATTGGAGGTGGCCCAATGGCCAGTGGAGAGATGCATGGAGTCAGTAGATAGCAGGGTCGTATTACAAAAGATGACTTGCACTGAGAGAAATGGTAAATAAAGAGTTATTCTTGAACAAGAAAACTGCCCTTTACCCTTGCCTTCTCTTCATTCTCTTCCTAAAATCTGATACCCTGGATCCCTGCCTAGAGATCCTACTGAGCAGATGATTGGTGGCAAAAGTGACCTGCTGTTACCATATGATTGAGAAGAAAATGATAAACTGTAGTCCTTCCAGAGAGATGAAGACTTCCAAGCCTTATCCTCTGCTCTGTTACCAAATCCTAACATCCTCTGGGTCTTATCATCTGTTCTGTTCCCAGACCTTTGGGCATTGCCATCTCATCTGGCAATCCCTCTAAGGAACCTTGGCTCTTGCCATCTTGAATTAAATTCTCATTTATGTTTTCTCTTTCAAATACAGGGTGAGCTCCTTAACAGCAGGTACCATTTTACTTTTTCTATTTGTATCCTCAGCACTTATCACAGTATTTGGTACATAGTAGGAAACTTAATTATTTTTCCTTTCATTTAGAAAAATGATGTACAGAAGATAGGTAGCCCAAGTGTTGCATTGGTGCCCATAGAACATTAAAAAACCAAAGGAAAGTCTTCAGTGCATAGGGTGAATTTGCTGTGGAAGATGTATAGAAAGAAAAAGAATCACATAGGATGAGAGGACTGTGAATGGATTGCCAAATTGCACTGGTGGATTGTCTGCCCCCAAGGAGATCACAGAGTCATCCACAAAAGAACACAGATCTGGGTTGAGCAATTAAAAATTTCTATAAATGCTTATAATATTTTTGCTAAATACTATAAACATTTCTAAAGGGAATTTGAAATATTCTAAACTAAGATAAGCTCTCAAATGAATAATGCCTGGAAACAGCTGCTATATATTTCTCTGAAGCAAAGATTGTAGCTTAATTAGACCTTCTTGCTGTTCCTCATCAGAGTAGTCCATTTCTGATCCCCATTTCTTTACCCTGAGCTATCCCTCATGCCTGGAATGCATTGCCTTTTTCCCTTCTCACCTCTGCCTCATAGAGTTCTTCCCGTCCTTTAAGATACAGTTTAAATGGTACCTTTTTCATGAAGTCTCTCCTGATCCTCAGCTTCTAGTGTCTACCCCCACCATCTCAAACTTATTTTATATTTATCCTGTATGTACTTATTGCTTTCCCTGCTAGAATGTAAGCTCTTTGACAGCAGAGACAGCTTCTTTCTTGCCCCAAAATCTCTAATACTGAGCACAGTGCCAGGAACATAGTAAGAGCTTAATAAATAACAGAAGCTTCTTAAATATGCTATTCCGTGGCATTCACATACCACCAGCCTTCGCCAACTGTTGGACAAATAGATTGCTTCCAGGTTTTTGCAAAAAAAAAATATGCCATAAGAAATCATAGAGCACTGTGACATAGTCTATAGATAAAGTCAATCTAAGAATTAGGAAGACTTGTCAATGACATATTATCTGGGTAACCTTTGACAAGTTGAATGATCTAAACCACTATGTAGGACTATAAGTCACAGAGCACTTGCCAATCTGCATCAATAGGAGTTTCTTACTGGGAGGTTCCCATAATGTAGGCCTTGTTCCATGATCCTTCCCTCCAATCCCCCCAAAAGTTCACATCTCTGAATAACCTTAAAGAAATCCTGGAAGACATGCAAATGATGCAGAAGGAAGAGAATTGAATCATAACAATAATTTACATAGTAAGATCATAAAAAAAATGTAGCCTATACCTACAATTTATCCATATAGGGAATTCCCATAAGGAAACTGTACTATCAATGCAGGTTGGCAACTACTGTATAATTTCTGGAGTCTCAGAGTTGATTAAAGCATGGGACATTTAAATAAGAGGCTGTCCATTATCAAAAAGACAGATAGATTACAAACTGGATTAACTACAGTAGCACCCTATATAGTATTCTAAAAATGCTATCAGAATTCCTCTAAAAGTGCAGAGAAGGCAAAGGATCAGACAGGAGGACAGAAGAAACAGGCATTCTTGATAAAATTAACACATAAGGGAGAAAAAAAGACATTGTAAAATGGTTGAAACTGAGAGTTTTGTGTACCATCCAATACCTTTTATTTTTCTTGTTTGCTTATTTGCTTTTATTGATGCTTACAAAGTTTAGACTAGGGTTGAGGACAAAATCTGTGATTTCTTTGATATAGGGAACTCCCAAAAGAGAGAGCATCCTCCAAATGCAGATCACTACCTTCTTTGCAGCTTCTGTTCTTGGAGAATTACCTAAGGTACTGAGAGGTTAAGGGACTTGCTTTGCATCCTACAAATCAGTACAGAAGAGGGAGAGATAGAGAAAGGAAGGATGGGAGGGAAGGAGGGAGGGAGGGAGGGAGGGAGAAAAGAAGGGAGGAAGAAAGGGAGGTAGGAAGGAAGGAAGGAAGGAAGGAAGGAAAAGGAAGGAAAGAAGGAAGGAAGGAAGGAAGGAAAGAAGGAAGGAAGGAAGGAAGAAAGGAAGGAAGGAAGGAAGGAAGGAAGGAAGGGAGGGAGGGAGGGAGGGAGGGAGAAAAGAAGGGAGGAAGAAAGGGAGGTAGGAAGGAAGGAAGGAAGGAAAAGGAAGGAAAGAAGGAAGGAAGGAAGGGAGGGAGGGAAGAAGGAAGGAAGGAAGGAAAAAATTAATAAAATGGCAGAGACCCTAGGTTTTGTGGAATATGATTTATAAATCTTAATTCTGCAAGGGCAGCAAGACAGAATTCATCAAGCATCTATTAAGTCCTTATTATGTGCCATGTTCTCTGCTAAGCTGTGTTTGGTCCTGTTTGAGTATCCTAATATACACCCATGAAAAGTTTCCTTCTATGAGATGTTTCTGCAAGATACTCTTTTTTTAGATGCTTATATATTTCTGCCCTTTTAGCTGACTACCTATCCACCTGTCTCTGCCAACCTCTCCCTCCTATCCCTACAATTAAAAACATCTCTTTTGGTCTCTGTAAATTGAGTGTGGGGAGTCACTATTTGGGCATCTATGCTTACAATCCTCTAGCTTCTTTATTTTAAATCAGCACATAAACCTCTACATCTCTTAAGGCACATGCCACCTGGTGCCCCTGAATTCTATTTTAAGCTGCTTGCTTTCGCACTGGTAAGCACAGAAACTCGGTGGGGAGGGGTGTGGAGAAAGAGGAAAGAGGGGGGTGGAGGAGGATGAATTTTCTTTATAGCTGCACACAGCAAACTACCTGTTTTAAGGATCTACTTGGAGAGAAACTGCACCATCACTTTCCCCCTTTGGGCCTCTTGGTTTGGTAAAAACAAGGGTGTGGGACTGATTCCCAACGTCCCTTCCAGCTCTGAAATCCTGAAATCCTATGAATCCAGGATGCCCTGGATCTAGGAAGTCTGCCATCACCTTCTGTGACTCACATTAATACCTGGAGAGAAACAGGGAGAGGGAGGAGGAGCCAGTGTTTTCTCTTTCCAGACTCAGCCCTGTGAATAACCATCAGCATCAACCAGGCAGGGCGGCACAAGGTAAAACAAATGGCCAGAAGTGAGAGGGGTGGGAGCTCTAAAACATGGGATCCACCATTAATTAAAGACTTTATCAATTAGTCAAACAGCCTGTCCTAGAGATTGCAAACAGCCCAGTAAGATGGAAAGGTAATTAAGTACAGCCCTTAGTTAAACATAAAAAGGACGCCCTGAGAATTCCCAATAAAATTTCCGATGATACTGATATTTTTATGGCACTTTGAAGTCTGTAGAAGCAGGAATTGAAGCATTTATCTCCTAGGGTGGTTGTGAGGATAAAATGAGATATTTTGTAAACCAAGCTCTATGTAGGTGCTAACTATTATTGCTATTATTTTTATGTAGAAAGAGGGGAAATACTCCTAACATATTTTCTCTGATTTGTTGTGCCCCATAAATAACAATTTCATCTTTATCAATCCAGGGCCCCTTTTAAATAAGAATTATTTAATAGGTGGCTGTTTGCCAACCCTTAAAGTGTTATTAATGATGATGATGAAGAATTACATACTCTCTCACAGAATTAAAGTCCTACAGTCTAAGACAACTTAATTGAAAGCCTAAGCCATTTTCCAGTTTACCCTCAAAATATCACCATAATATCACCAGCCTTAACCAATTGGGTTTACTGAGTACATTGTGATGTCTGAAGAAACTACTGGGTTACTAAGAAGTAGTTCATGTTTTTGCTCAATGGACCCATAAAATTTCTAATGATACAATGCAGGGAAGCCAAGTATGATGTTAAATCATATTTGAGTAATGGAGGAGAAAGCTATAAAGCAGAAGGGGAGTTATAATAGCCGGCCTTTATCAATTCTTGGTTCCTCATCAAGCAGGATCCAAAGAACCAGCATAACACAAAAGAAAGTCAGAGAACCTGGATTTCAATCTTTATTCTGTGTGACTAGATACTCATAGATTTCAATTACTTCATTGGCTATTTAATTCAATGTCTGTACAAAAGAAATCTATGACTCCAACATACTGATCATAAGTGATCATCCAGCTAAGTGAGTAGAATCAAGAGAACACTGTACACAGCAACAAGATTATACAATGATCAACTCTGATAGAAGTGGCTCTTTTCAATATCGAGGTGATTCAGATCAGTTCCAATAGACTTGTGATGGAGAAAGCTACCTGTATCCAGAAAGGACTGTGGGGACAACTGTGGATCACAACGCAATATTTTCACCTTTTTTTCTGTTGTTTGCCTACATTTTGTTTTCTTTCTCATTTTTTCCTTTCTGATATGATTTTTCTTGTGCATCATGATAAATGTAGATATATGTGTAGAAGAATTGCACATGTTTAACATATATTGGATTACTATTTATCTAAGGGAGGGGGTGAGAGAGGATGGGGGAAAGGGAGAAAAAATTTTGAAGACAAGGTTTTGAAATGTTGAACGTTAAAAATTATCTATGCATATATTTTGAAAATAAAAAGCAAAAAAGAAAGAAAGAAAGAAAGGAAGAAAGGAAGAAAGAAAGAAAGAAAGAAAGAAAGAAAGAAAGAAAGAAAGAAAGAAAGAAAGAAAGAAAGAAAGAACTAAATAAATAAGTGATCATGCAGATCTTTTTGAATAACTCCACAGAGGGAAGAGTAGAACCCACCACTTGGCAATATATTTCACTTTTGAGACGTTCTAATTGTTTGTAAGATTTTCCTGACATCAAGCCTATTTCCCCCTTTTTTGTAACTTCCGAGTATTGCTCTTTGGTTGGGCCCTCTGAGACCAAACAGGACAAGTCTAATTCTTCCTCCAAATGACAGCCCTGTGAATACTTGACAACTGCCATCATATCCCTTCTGAATCTTCTTTTCTCCAAGCTAAACATGCCTATTTCCTTCATCTGATCCATGTGTCCTGGTTGCCTTCCTCTGGGCACTATACATTTTATCAACATCCTTCTTAAACCATGGCACTCACAATAGAACACAATATTCCAGCTGAGGTTTGATGAGAAGAGAGAAAGAATACAGTGGCCTTATTCCTGGAAGCTATTTTTTTTAATGCAGTCCAAGATTTTTTGGTTTTTCACACCTCACTGCTGATTCACATTAAGTGTACAGTCTACTAAAATCTTGATATCTTTTTTTTTCCCAGAACAATTGCTGTTTACCTATCCTTCCCGGTTTTTATTCATGAAGTTGATTTTTTTTTTTGTATCCAAGAGCAAGATTTTATATTTACCCCTACAGAAAGTCATCACTGTTCTCTCTAGCTTACCAAAATTTTTTTGGATGTTAATTTTGTTATCCATTGTATTAGAGGTGCTCTCTGTAAAGAACTGTCCCTAGCTGGGCCCCAGTTTACACATATGTAAATGGATAATCACTAAAGTCCAGAATTATAACTAAGATATAGTAATTGGGGCTTTGTCCCACAGTGCCAAATTTAGAGGGCACTGAAAATGTTTATATTCCTTCAGCAGGTAAGAACTGAAAATGGCATTTAGTTAGCAAGAATAACTAGATAAACTAGGAGACTACCAGATGGACTACTTCTTTCCATCCTCTGTCTCCATGAACTGTATGGCAGCTGATCTGTGATCTTCTCCCACTCCAGTGAGGATCTTCCAGTGTTTCTTATTAATATAGACTGGCATCTCAGAATTTCTGTCTGTCTACTAGAGCACAGTGTTCTCTCTACCTCTCCCCTTTCCAGGGTGAGTTATACATCCCAAGGTCTTAAGTCTTTCCCAGAAGTCTCTCCTCAAATGAATTTGTTTTTTAAAAATGGATATGTACTGATGATAAGCAGGCTGATTTCAGAAAAAGCTAGAAAAGTTTATATGAACTGATGTGAAGTAAAGTGAAACAATGCAATGAAATGATCCAAGACAATCCCAAAAGACACATGATGAAAAATGCTATCCATTTCCAGAGAAAGAACTGATGGAGTCTGAACGCAGATTGTCTTTTTTGTGTGTTTTCTTTCCTTTGGGTCTATGTCTTCTTTTACAATATAACTAATATGGTAATATGTTTCACATGATTGAACATGTGTAACATATCGGATTGCTTACCATTTCAAGAAGAGGGAAAATTAGGAGAGAGAGAAAATTTGGAACTCAAAAAACATTTTAATTGAAATTTTAAAATTATCTTTACATGGAAATGAAGGAAAGCATTCCTTTAAAAATTGATATGAGGGTGACATTCATGATCTTTGCTCTTAGTACATTTCTTAGTGATTGCCCTAAATTTGTTGATTATAACTCCATTAAAGTTTTCTTTTAGCTCTAAATCCTATAATTCTAAAAAGATTGCTTCAATAGTTCTGTGGCCTCTTTCAAGATTGAAAAATAAAAGAGAATCCTAAGAAAAGCTGACCTCTTATTAAGAGGACATTTCATGTTAATAAACTCTTCCTTATAATTTTTTTAAATTGACACTTATTTTTCTTTCTTCCTGAATCTGCCATTTCCATAAAGACAAAACCTTTGTAATAAATATTCAGAGTGAGACAAAATAAACTTCCACATTGATTATATCTAAAAATATATGTCTAATTCTGCATCTCTAGCCTATCACTATTCTGTCAGGAAGTTGGTACTATGCTGCATCACCTCTTGCTTAGTTATTGTATTGATCAGAGTAATTAATTCTTTTTGTGTGTCATTACAATATTGTTACTGCAAAATTTTTCCTAGTTCTGCGCCCTTCACTACATCAGTTCACACAAATCTTTTTGGGCTTCTCTGAAACTCTTTCATGATTTCTTATAGTACAATGATATTCCATCATATTCATATTCTGCAACTTGACTTTCCAGTTCTTTGACACTACTAAAAGTACTTGTACAAATAGTTTTTGTCCTTTTTTGAAAAAGGCATTTCCAAGACCCTTTGATTTCTCACTTCCTTTTATACATTTGACACATTTAGGCTATAATAAGGTAAATAAGCCTCTAATAAGAGCAAGTTTACCTCTCCTTCTTTGCCTGTGCCTCTTAAAGACTATTCTGCTTTGTTTGCTACTCTCCTGTGGGAACCCTTTCTTGATTCTGTCACTTGATAGGTCTCTGTTTCTGTCTCTCTTCCTCTCTCTCTTTCCCTTTCTTTCTTCAAATTATCAAATATATCAGCAGACCTCCAACTGTTTTTGTTCATGGCACAGTATCCTTTGTTATGAGAAAAAGAGGCACATTGCCTTTTTAGATTAGCTATACTAACTAGAGTTAGGAAACTTCAATATGAAGTAAAAGTTGTCAAGTTCTTTGTAAATATAAGGTCCCATTTATAAAGTTAGCCCATATATGTAATAGGCAAGCTTTGTTTATTTTGCAAATACAAACCATACATATGGGTAAATAAAATTTATATTGAATATAGTTTATGTTTTATAAGTTTTCTTATAAAACATTTTTCTTATAGTTTATATGTTTTCTTATAGCTAATCATGCAATACCTGAATAAAAATTTTATTGCATACCCAACAAAATTCTTTTTGAGAACTAATGATGTTCACATGCTATATTTCTTGAAGTTGGGAACCACTTGTCATTTAGTCTGACTCTGCAACCCCCTGCACATGGTAGGCATTTAATAAATGCTTATTGAATTAGGTTGGATCCAGATGAAGAATAAGATGTTCCTGTTAAGCTAGAACTACTGGTCTTTTCTGAACAATGGCCTAATTTGTAGTATTTTGCTCATTAATGTCGAGTTTCTCTGCCCAAACTGCTTATTCTTCTTACATTAAAGCCAGAAAATATCTCTGATAATAAATCAACAGGTGGAGACAGAAAAATGAAGCTAAATTGATAAAATAGAATATGTCTTAATTAGCTCAAGCTCAATCTTTAGGTTTCTCTTCAGCTTGAGCCAATAATGAAGAATGGTCGAGATGGGAGAGGCAGGGTTGGAATGTGTTGGCAAAGTGAAGGGAAGATGACACATACATCATTGTTACAAATCCTTGGCCCCAGAGGGCTCCTCCTGGGCCCCTTGTTTCTCAATTTCTACCACAAAAAACCCACCTTCTCTGGGAAGCTTTCTGATAAACCCCCTCAATTCTGACAGTTCCCTCCTTTCTCTTTTCCTCAGCAATTCTGGACATAGTCTATAAGGACTATTTAAATTACATCCTTTCAGTTGAAGAAAATACTTAGAAAGGAAAGGACATGATTGCTGTCTTCAAGAATTTAAAAAGCAATTATATAGAAGACAAATTAGACATGTTCTGCTTAGTCCCAAAGAACAGACCTAGGAACCACTGACAAAAGTCACAGAGAAGGCAGATATATTTTTTTTTAATGAGGAAAATCATTCTATCAATTAGAATTATCATAAAGCAGTATGAGGTGCCTCAGTAATGAGTTCCCCATCACTAGAGGTATTCAAGTTGGATGACCACTAGTTTGGGACACTGTACAGGGAATTCTATGGTGGTACACAGATTGGACTAGATATACTCAAAAGCCCCTCTCAGCTCTGGGAGATTATGATTCTAATTTACATCTGTTTAAAATCTTTAAAATGAAAAATATTCATTTAACAAACATTTATTTTTCTCTCCCTCCTTCCAATGAAATTCTATGGATGTGTTTTGTTATTATATTACGGTTACAGATTATTCCCATTTAATGAGAGTTGTCATGTAACAAAGTAAAACAATTAAGTAAAACTAATACTTCAATGACCTCACCTGAAAATGCATTCAACAATTCATATATAAGACACCTTTCTCACTTCTCAATTTTTAAGTTAACAGAAATCTATTTTTTTCTCCCTCCCATATTCCATTCCACTGGAGAAAAAAAAGAAAAGAAAAAAAAAACCATTTTTTTTGTAAAATCAACATTCCCATGCCCATCTCTTCCCAACTAGATTGTAAGTGCTTTTAGGTGAGGATATTTTTTGCCTTATTGAAGAAAATAATGGGTTATTAGATATAACTGGACATTCCTTCCTGTTCCCTCTCTCTCTTTCAGTGAATGTGAAAGGGAAGTATTTCAAATTCTTGATAAGAAATTCCATCTAAGTATACTTTTACTGTGAGACAACATCATTCTGGTTTGTTTGTTTTAAACCAAGGAAAGATAGAAAAGAATTTCTTTCTCCACAGAATTTAGCAACATTGAGCATCATAAATGACTCTGAAGTTTTGGAACTCCCTGCAGTAGAACATCTTCCCTGGAGTGCCCTTGCTTTTAATGTTATCCATGCATTTAAGAAAGTTACAATTGCTTGAAACCAAAGTGCTCCCTCTGAATTACCCATAGGGAAGTGTGGCTAGATAGTGGTCCCTGAGGGGAAAGAAGAATCAAATAGGGAGGTGACAGCTCCTCTGGACTCTGCCCTCTGTCAAACCACACCTGGGTGGTTGGGTTTAGCTAAGGGTATGCCATTTTAGGAAGGAGATCCAGAAAAGCTGGCTGAGCAGTATCCAGAGAAAGGCAATCAGAAGAAGTTCTGAGTTAGAGGTTATGCTTTAAGAAAAAAAAGTATAAGGAACTGAAGGTAATTAGCTGAGGGAAAAGAAGACTTGGAGGAGGAGGGTGAGATGATAATTATCCTGAAGTCTGTCTTGTGGAAGAAGGATTTAGGCCTCAGAGATCCCCAGAGGGTATCTATTGATAGAAGGCACAGAGAAGTAGATTTTAGTTAAGTTTTAAAGAAAAAACCTCCTAATAATTACAGCTATCTCAAACCAGAATGGGCAGGAGGGAATGGGTTTCCCCTCACTGGAGACCTTCAAGCAAAGGCCGCCTGACCATTTGTCCAGGATGTTGGAGAGGAAATTTTCAGGAGTGGGTTAGGGTAAGTTAGTCTCAGAGGCTTGTTCTGATTCTGTGGACAACTACTGAAAAAGATGACCTCCGTTAGGACTCTTCAATTAGAGCTGAAAAATAAAGGCAGGGACAAGGGAGTGAGCTCTGTGCATGAGTGGGAATACTACTAGATAAATATCATGCTATTTTTAGAATGCTGTATTTTCATTCACATACTCAGTATGTCTAACCCCCTCCCCCATCCCCACCCCCAACCTTGAAAGATGACCCACATCTGGAGGAATAGTTCTTGCCCTGGAGATGCATAAACATTTCTCAATTAAGAGAGACTGTAAAGGGTGTGATTCTTCAAACCAGTTCCTTTTTGGATGACAATGATTCCAAGCTATATTTGGTTATATCCATAGGAAACGTTTACCACAGACACAGTTCACCAGGAAGAGGGCAATCTCTACTACTGTAGCAACAAGCAGCTAGGACTCCTGTTTTAAGTTTTTTACTTACACATATCCTTAAAAAAAACATCTTTTTGTTTCCTATTTTGTACTAAGAGGGAATTCAAGGACCATAGTGTTTTAAGATAACTTTAAGGCTATCAAGTTCAGGGGCCCAGGGTCTATAAACTTGGATGAGACCAAAAATAATCTTTATTTTAATATAACTTGTTTCCTCTGTAGTAGTGTGCATTGTGTTTTATACATTTAAAAACATTATTCTAGGCCAGGAATGGCAGTTCAAGCCTGCAATGTCTGCTTCCAGAGATGCTGAGGCTGAAAATTGGATCACTGGAGCTGAGGAGTTCTGAGATGCAATGAGTCAAAGCAAATCTGTACAATGTCCTGCATGTTCTCTCTGCCTTGGTTGATAACATTCATGAGTAGCTATGGCTGACAAAACTCATCGCCTGATGACCACTCTCCCCCCAGGGTGACTCTTCACACTTGACTAGGCCTAAGGGATCTTAACTTGGGGTTCATAGTTAGATTTCAGGAAGTCCATAAACTTGGATGGGGGAAAATCACAAAATTATTTTCACTAATTTATAACACATTTAGCTTTCTTTTCAGTATGAAAATATGCCACAAAAATTATTTTGAGAAGAGGGGGGTCTGTAGATTTTATCAGGTAACCAAAGGGGCCATAGTACCAATATGGTGACTCCTAGGAGCAGGATCCCCAGGTCAGAAATGGGAGTAGTTCAAAGCCCTTATGTCAATTAATATGAAATCTGGAGGTTTTTCTAGCCTGGGGCATATAGGGAGGTAAAGTCTCAAAACAAAATATTATGAATAGGGATCTATAAACTTCATTGTACTGCCAAAGGGAAACATAATACAAAGGTTAAGAACCTTTGATCTAGTTCCTTCTTTAAGGAGAAGGAGAGAATTGAAGACACAAAAAAGGAAATCCATTGGCCAGTCATCTAGCTATTTAATAGCAGAACAGGGACTGCAATAGAAATCTCCAGACTTCTAAGCAAAGGATTGAGAATTGTTGTTTCCATTCAGTCACGCCCAATTCTTTGTGACCCTATTTTGTTTTTTTGGAGGCAAACATTAGAATAGACTCATTTTTATAGATGAAGAAACTGAGGGAAACAGGGTTAAGTGGCTTGCCCAGGGTCTGAGACCAGGTTTGGAATCAGAAAGTGGAACTTTCCTGATTCTAAGAGCAGAGCTCTATCCGCTGTACCACCCAACTGTCCAGATTTAGAACCTAGCTATTCGAACCCTCTTATTTTTCTGGTAAGGAAACTTGAAGCACAGAGAGCTTGATCAACTTGCCAAGTTAATTAATTTGATTAACATAGTACCGGAGAGGCAGATTTGGGATTTTAACCCAGGTCTTTTGACCCTAAATCCAGAACTCTTTCCCCTTACCTCTGCTGGCTTATAAATGTTCTTTACACTATACAGGTATATCAGTATCAATATCTATCCATCCATCTCAACCCTCAGATGCTTCATGGATGCCTGGCACTTGGACATGGGCAATCCCTCCATCATCAGTACCCCTGTTTCTCCGTGCCTTGGTTGATGGCACTCCTGAGTAACTATGGTTGACAAAATTCATCACCTGGTGACTACCCTTCTCACTTGACCAGATCCCTCTCAATATCAGGGGTTCTTCATTTAGGGTCCATAGTTAGTTTTCAGAAAGTCCACAAACTTGGATGGGGGAGAGGAAATCACGCAATTATTTTCACTGATCTCTAACAAATTTAGCTTTTCTTTCCCTAATGAAAGTTTGCCATAAAAATTATTTTGAAAAGGGGTCTGTAGATTTAAAAATTTTACTTTTTGTAAAAAAGGTCCATGACACTGTTCTAGACAGACAAATCATTTCTGGCTTTCTATCTTTGTAGGCTACACCAGTATTCACGCCACAGTGAGGACCCAGAAAAATGTAAAATATACCACAGAGGATCAAGGCCTGCTTCTGCCCTCACCAGCTCGCTGAATTTCTGGGGTTCATCTACAGGGGCTCTGAAATTACTCTGAGGCTTATCCAGGACAATGATTAGGTGTTTTCCCCTCCCACCGTTCAGTTTTTAAAGTCAGTGAGTTTATCGCTAATCTATTTCAATCTCCCTGAGTGGAAGAGAGATTATGTTCTGATAACCATGCATGAGATGCCAAGGAAGAAGGGATGATGTGCGTGGGGGTGTGCAAGGATAGGGTAATCTGTCCTCCTTCTCAAGTCTCCTGCTGGGCCTCTAAACACTGCCTCTTTTTGTAGATTTATTTTAAAAAATCCGGCCTTCTGCAGAAAACAGACTATTTCCTGCCATACTTTGCCAGATAGTGATCTTTGATCAACAAATAGTCAATCGGTAAGAATCCACTCAGCTGTGGGGGGAGGGGAGGCGTTCAAACCCAAGGGATGAAACCTATAACAGAAGGGCACAGAGCGAGAGCCACTTGTGCGTGTCTCGGGCTCAGACCACTTGCCAGAACCGGCCTGAAGAGGCTGCCGGGCTGACCCACAGACAGCCCTGTGCAAGTACTGCGGGCCCCCGGTGCCGAGCGGCTGTGGAAGTCGCCGGTGGTGACACGAGGGGTTCGCCCCTTCCCCTAGTTCTGAAGTCTGTCAGCCTGACACCAAGTCTATTTCAGGGCTCTGGTGAGCTCGCGGGTGTCCCTTCTCCCCTGGTGCTCCGTGCTCGAAGCCGATGCATCCCCCGATGGACTTCCCCATCCAGTCCCCGGCAGCTCTGGGAATGAGACTCCTCCCTCTGCAGGTGGCGCTTCCTAGAGCACCTTCCCCGGCCACTAGGACCTGGATCTCGTCCTTGAGGCGGTCTGCTCCTCGGCCAAAGCGTCCCTCCCCCCAAAGCTGGGGGCACGCAGAAGAGAAACGCTAAACAAAGGGGATGGAGATGCCTCCTCCTCCGGGAAGCATTCCCTGCGCTGGAGCGGACGGAGCGGGCGCAGGGAGCTGGGGCGGGGCGGAAGCCCCGACAGGCGCGGGTTTCGCTGCTTCTGCCCTCCTCAGCCGGCTGACCCGCACCCCTGGGATGTCTCCCCCATCCCTCCTTTCCCGACACACACCTCAGGGGTTTCAGGTGAACTGCCCACGCCAGGCAGCGAGCTGCCTGTGCCCACTATTACTGCGTTAGGAGAAACGTGAGGAGGTGGGAAGAACCCCAAAGACCGGGATAATGGGGAGCCGGGCAGCCGTGCAAGTGGGGGAGGGGGCCAGCACCTGGCTACAGTCGGGGTCCCTGGGCTAGGGGAGGAGGGAATGGGGCAATGTTTAGTAGTCCTGGCACCTGGAGGAGAGGGTGCAGGAGGGGCAAAGGGCCAGCTCTGAGCCAAGGACAGGGTGGAGGGCAGCGGGCAGTCCTGCCTCCCTGCTCCCGGGCTGGAGGCGGCAACCCCAGAGGGCACGGCCCGGCCCCGGGCTAATGTGCACGCGTGTGTGTGTGTGTGTGTGTGAGAGTGTGTGTGAGAGTGTGTGTTGTGTGTAAGTGTGTGTGAGAGTGTATGTGTGTGTTGTGTGTGAGTGTGTGTTGTGTGTGAGAGTGTGTGTGTTGTGTGTGAAAGTGTGTGCGTGGTGTGTGAGTATATGTGTGTGGTGTGAGTGTGTATGTTGTGTGCGTTGTGTGTGAGTGTGTTGTATGTGAGTGTGTGTTGTGTGTTTTGTGTGTTCTGTGTGGTGTGTGTGAGAGTGTGTGGTGTGTGTGTATTATGTATGTGTGTGTGTTGTGTGGTGTGTGTGTGTGTGTTGGCGGGTTGGGAGGGCGGGAGACGCCGACAGTCGGTCAGCCAAGCCCGGCAACCGGGCGACAAGCCAGCTCAGTCCCGCGCAACGGCCGGAGAGGGGCGAGCGGAGAGCGGCGAGCAGTTCCGAAGGGAGCGGGGGCCCGGGGAAGCCGGGGCGCGGCAGCCGCTTACCTGGAAGGGTCTTGTGAGCGGTGTTGCCCATCACTCTCGGGTGGGGGTGGGCAGCGGCAGAGAAGGCGCGGAGGGTCCCCGAGTCCGGTCCTGCCCCGCTATGCGAAGGGCCATTGACAGCTCACTACTCGGCAGTTGCTGCTGCTGCTCCTACGCGCGCGGCGGGTGCCCGGGTCCGAGGGCTCGGCTCCCGGACATAGCTTGCTGCCGGCACCGGCGGCGAGCGGAGGAACAAGCGCGCAGCTCGCGGGGCCACCGCCGGCTTGCGCCCCCGGGAGGCGGAGCCACCTGGGCTGGGATAGGGCCGGCCTCCGCTCGCCCCGCCCCGGCCCGGCCCGCCGTCCTTTTTGCATTCGCTCAGGGGCGGCGGAGGCGCGGGAGGTTGGGGGCGGAGTCCGGCCGCATCTTTTGAAAGTTTGGAAAGGGCAGCTGGAGAGGAGCGACTCCGAAAAAGCCGGGAGCCGGCGCCGCTCGTTCCCTCCCCCGGAGGCCTCCCGGGAGGACGCGCATGGGTCGGCCCCGGCGGCCGTTGCCCTGTGTAAACCCAGAAGTCCTTGACTCCTAGGGATCCTAGCAACTGGGACAGACTGGCAGACGCGGCCAGCCTCCCCGGCCCCGACGCCCGGGCTTGCAGGAGGCTCCCGTGCACGCAGCTGGACCACGCTCAGCACAGGCAGCAATGAAAAAGTTACCTTCAGCGACATTCGTAGCAGAAAGGCACAAATGCGTTTGACAGTAAAAGAAAGGGAGGGAAGGAAGGACAAGGAAGAAGCCAGGGTAGCTAATGCACCCCACTTCTACCCCCCGCCCCCTTCATGGTGAGGAGCCTGGGCCAAGGCCCGGCACTTCCACGGTCACAGCTCATTAGTGAGAAACTGGCCCGAGAGCATCGAACTGGGAATTGAGAAAGGCCTTACAAAGTCATGTGGTCCGATTTTACAGATGAGGAAACTGAGGCCTCGAGGGGGGTATGCGCTGCGTACAACAGGTGCTTCCTACTCCCCTCTTTCCTTTCCTAATTTCTGCTTTGTACACAGTTTGCATTGGCTCTTCTCTGCGCCTCTCTCTCCCTTGACAACCCCACCCCATTCACCATGGACACTTTCCCCGGATTGTTTCGGGTACCAAAGTGTCTTACAGCTGGCCGATGCCTTGTAAGCGTTAAATTAAACGGATGGACGGATTCAGTCGCCCAAGGTCACATAACGAGATTGGCAGAACTGAGCTTCTCATACAGACCGGCTGACTCAAAATCCATCCCCCTGCCCCGTAACTGGATCCAGATCCCGGGCTCTCGGGCCCCCTCACGCGCCTCTCCTAGTCTCAGGAGGAGAGAAGCTGTGGCTGGAAGTCGTGGCTTCCCTGGGAGTTCTCCGAGACCGTTTCTGCTGCTGTTTGAATGAGCCGGAGGGTGGGAGTGAGGACTTTGGCGCTGTAGGAGAAGGGTAACCAGGGCAAATACTGTCTAGCATGTGTATAGCGCTTTAAACTTCGCAAAGTACTTTGCCCGTACCTCACTTTATCTTCACAACAACCCTGAGATATCGGTGCTACTTTTATCCCCATTTTACAGATAAGGAAACTGAGGCAGCCAGATTCAAGTATCAGGGTTTTTTTATACAGGGAGTCCTAGCTGCCTAACTGGCAGGGAAGATAGGGGTGGGACCTGAAAAGGAGTAGGGAGAATCCGGAACTAAGTGCAGTCAATAGGTATCTTTACTATAAGGTAGAGATTTTTGTCCCAATCTATCATACAAAGGAAATCCGTTGTAAATTTGAATTCTACCCAGAGGGGAAAACAGTCAGAAAAGCTGCCATTGCCCTTTCCTAATTGCTATACAATCTTTAATAGGGAGAGGGTCCCACTGGAATATTGTTTCTATACGGTTGTCAGCTTTGAGGAAGACGTATAGTTTGGAGTAAAAATCCTCTGGGGGCTATCGAGTCCATTATCCCTTATTTTTCAAGTGAGGAAAATGAGCCCCAAAGAGGTTATCAGAAAGTCACTCAAGCGGTGAGTTATAACTATGACCCCCGTCTCATGATTCTAAATCCAACACTTGTTCTTTTCCCCATGAGAAGCCCACCTTCAGATAATCATTCATTGAGAGACTTCCAGAGGAGCCGTGAGCGTTCCAAGAAGAGGGAGGTTGCAAAGGTTGATAAGTAGTAAGTACTGTTTGATGTAAACCCATTTGACTGGATAAGAGCTTGACCCAATGGCCCTGTTTTGGGACTTGACTTGCTTACAGATAACTTTAGTGTTTTTCTCTCACAGTCATTTTTAGGTATACTGCCCTCTACCCTTCCCAAAGACACCCCAAGATGAGTTGTCTCCAGAATCAAAGAAGAACACTTTTTCCCTGTAGTTCCTCACCTCTCCTGAAAGGAGGGAGGTGTGCTTCATCATCAATTCTATAGTATCAAGGCTACTGTCGGACTGCTGTTCATACAGAGTCCATGTTTCATGAATGCTGCAATACCTTAATATTTGGAAATGCATTGGAACATTTCATGAGTTAGAGTAAGAAAACTGGATGCAAACAGACATTTCCAGTTTTAAAATTCTGGGAGAGGAGACTCTATAGCTGTGGCTGGAGTCAGCCAGTTCCCTTGGCTTGTTTTATTTGGTTTTTCTGTAGAAATGCATAACCAAACTGGATATGATCAGGAACAATGGGACATAGTAAGGTGTAAATGCACTTTTAGCCGCTGGTCACAGAAAGAATTCTTACTTTTGTCACCTGCCTGTAATTTAGCAATCATCCCAGAACAAAAGTACATTCAGAGAGCAGTTACTCTTAATAAATTTAAGTGGTCAGTATTGGGCAATGTTATGGGAAGGCAGGCTTGAGGCAAACAAAAATTCTCGGTCTAGTAAAAGCTGTACAGGTGCACTCTGTATACAGCAAACTCTGACATCTGGTTTGTAAATCCAGATTTTCACATAATTACAGAGTAATCCTTTGCCTCACAAAGGGATTCCCTTTGTGGTTTCTTAAATACTTATTCAGGATTTACACCTTGCCTAGTTCCAAAAAAGATTTGGTAGTATACAATACATAATGTAGAGCAGGATAGTTATGGATAAGAGCAGAACAGGCACAATGTGAAAGCAGCAGGAGGAGAAGATGTTATCAGGCACCTTGCATATATTATTTCAATTTAGTGTTCCATAGTCGTCAAAGCCAAAAGGGAATCACATTGGATTACATACTTCTCATTGTCCAACAAGAAAGAGCATGTAGATTTTTTTGCATAAAATTTAAGATGGAATTTATCATGTGGGTCTTTGTATAAGGGACTTTGTGTAACCTGGAAGATCACGTATTTGAGTTTTTCAAAAGAAACACCCACTGCTCCAATGGAGAAGACCAAGCAAGGACATGAGAGCCATATTTGAAAGGCTGTCACGCAGAAGGGGGACTACATGCAGAAGGTCTACTTGACCCAGAAGGCAGAACTAGGAACTATGGGTGAAGGTGAAGCAATTTTCACCTGGAAACCATTAAAACATACCCAAAATCTAAGGTTCCTTTTTGGTTCTAGGTTCTGTGACTCAGGAAGCAGTCTAGTCCTTCTCCCTAAGGTTCTTTATGCAAAGACTGAGTGATCATTGACCTAATATACCATAAAACCGATTCTTGTTCAGGTAAAAATTGAGCTAGATGGTCTCTGAGATTCATTCCAACTCAGATTCTGTGACAATTCTAATATTAGTTCTCTGTAAAAGACATTGGAAAAAATGAAGGTCTGGTCTTCACACTTTTCTTTGTTACAGTCTAACTTAATATAGGGATTTAATTGGATAATCTAGATGAATTAACAGAATCATAGACTCATAGAATTTTTGAAATCTTCTAGTCTGATCTCCTTTCCTCACAGTTAATCTTTTCAATTGATTCCCTTTTCTCAGTTATGTCTTAGAGGAATGTTTTATATTGCTTAGCACTGGACAGGACCTAGGAGGCTAATCTAGTCTAGATTACTTTAAATATGAGGAAATGGAAGACCAGAGGGCAAGAAGATTTTCAAAGGGCATCTTGATATTATTAAATAGCACTAGATCTAGGAAGGAAAGGAGCTCATGCCTTCTATCCAAATATGATATTCCTTCTGCTACATTATCCTCCTTTCTTAGGGCAGTCAAATTCTGCATTGGTTAGAGAACTGAACCTGGGGTCAGGAGATGTGAATTCAAATCCTTGAGGAAGTCCAGTAAATTTGGTCTGCTTTAGTTTTCTCATCTGCAAAATAGGTGTTATAAGATCACCTACCTACCAGGACTTTTGTAAGGATAAAATTTTATAAAAGTACTTTAAAAACCTTAAAGAACTGTATCAATGCTGCTATTATTATTATTATTATTATTATTATTATTATTATTATTATTATTATTATTTATTATTAGCTATTTTGAAGACAATTGAGACCCAAAGAAAAACTATATAATATAGATCTGGAGATGGGAAGGATCGCAGATGCCATCTAGTGAACTTGCAGATTTTACAGATAAGGAAATTGAGGTCCCAGGAGTTTAAGTATCTATTTTTCCTATCATTATACTACTAATAAAAATATATATCAGCTGAACCCTAGTATCTTGACTTTAGAATCTGTGCTTTTCCCACTGTACCATGCTAGCTAGCTCCAAGGAAGAAAGATGCTCAAGGTCACCCAGCAAGGGGATAGCAGAGTTGTATTATAGGTTTTTTCAGTCATTCAATCAACTTGGCATTTATTAAATGCCTGCTGTGTGCCAGAAGGGGCCTTAGAGGCCATGCAATCTGCTTCCTCACTCTCATTTTATACATGAAGGAACTGATTTACAGAGCAATTGAGTGACTATATAACCAGTAAATGTCTTAAATGGAAGAAAAAAATCAGGTTTTCTGCTTTGCAGTTACTATAGCAGATAATTTCTAAATTCTTTAACAATCACCTCTACTGTAGTTATTCTTCATTTTTGGTAAAAGTGATAATGATATATTTTTGTTACAAGGTATATGGAGGGTAGGAGTGGGGGTTAAGGGCTGGGGATTTATGGGAATTTATGGCTAATTTGTTTTGTTATAAAAGTTTGTACTTGTATGACCCATTTTAACACTGGTGGGATTAGGAAGTGCCTAAGGGTAGGGTCCAATATTTTCCTCAAAAGAGTCTTGAATCTTCTTAAATATTCACACATATACACCATTTCTCTAAATCTCAGTCCCATCCAAAAAAGGGGGTAGGGAAGGACCTATTTGTATAAAAATATAACAGTTCTTTTGATGGTGGCTAAGAATTGGAAATCCAACAGGTGATAATCAACTGGGGAATGGCTAAACAAGCTATGATGTATGAATATAATGGAATATTATTGTGAAATGAAAAATAACAAGCAGGATGATTTCAGAAAAAACCTGTAAAGAATTACATAAATTGACATAAAGTGAAGGGAACAGAACCAAGAGAATATTGTACACAGTGAGCATCTGTATTGTTTGATTAAGAACTATGAATGATTTAGCTAGTTTCAGAAATACAATAATCCAAGACAGTCTCAAAGGACTAATGAAGCTGCCTTTATATGAGCTGCCTTCAGAGAAAGAATTGATGATGTTTGAATACAGATTGAAGCATGCTATTTTCACTTTCATTCTTTTTCTTTTGAGTCTTTTTGTGTAAAATGACTAATATGGAAATGTTTTACATGATTGCACATGTGTAACCTATACCTGATTTACTTACCATTTCAAAGAGGAGAGAGAAGAACTCAAAGCTTATAAAAACCCCAAATGTTAAAAAATTGTTTTAACATATAATTGGAGTGCAGCTAGATGGTGAAGTGGATAGAGCACTTGCCCTGAAGTCAGGAGAACCTGATTTCAAATCTATCCTCAGATCTTAACACTTATTGGCTGTGTGACCCTGGGCAAGCCCCCCTCTCCAAAATGACATTTCATTTGGGGAAATTTTATTTGTATATATGTATAAAATCTTAGTCCCCAAAATCTGCCTTAAGACTTTTGGAATAACATATTTGGGACTTCAGAATTCAGAGGCTTATCATTACAAGGGACTTCAGAAATGTGCAAATCCACTTCCCTCAGAAGAAAATGAGACCCCTCAAGAAATAATTAGCTGATGGGCACACCAGAAGCAAGCTTCACAGCATGAAAGAAATATTAGTCACAAAATATTTTTAAAGGGGCAGCTAGGGAGTGCAGTGGATAGAGCACCAGCCCTGAAGTTAGCAGGACCAGAGTTCAAATTTGACCTCAGATAGGTAACACTTCCTGGCTGTGTCACTTACCTGCAATTGCCTCAGGGGAGAAAAAATATTTTTAAAGCAGCTGTTGACCATTGGCTGCCACATCCATAAAAAAACCTCCATATAGTCCTCTGTGAAAAGAGGTATGCCTTGTAGCATGTAGCATGTGCCTTGACCTAGCAGTTAAGAACATAAAGTAAACGTAATTTGCTGTTAACTGGCTGTATGACAGAGATGACAAATAAATAATGATCTCTGGTCTCAAGGAGCTCACAGTCTCGTGAGGAAGATAACTCACAAACAACTATGTACAAATAAGACATTAACCAGTTGGTTAGGGCCTTTTATTCCAGATCATTTAAGTGGAGGAGAGTCTAAGGCTCTTTGAAGCTTTAAGTCCTATTTCCATTCACTGGAGAACACCTTCCAACTACAGCACTTTAAGGTGTGGTGAAAATGATGCTGAGCTGGTCCTTCTGGCAATAATAATCAATCTGCAAAGGTCAACTAAAGAAACCACACCTAGTCAGAAACAATGGGACCCTGTCATCAGCATGAATGATGTTTGTCATTTTGTTGGCTTCAGCTGGAAAGAGAGGTGCCTTTAAATGCAAACTCCCCAAATGAACTGGAAAAAAAAATGTCTTTCACCCCTCCCCCCAACATCAAGATACATCTTTTTTTTAAAGGTGAGCTCAGCAGGCTCTGCCTGAGATCAGCTAATGGTGGCTCGTCGTCAAGACAGGATTCTCTCCCACTGAAGAGCCAGGGTCATATGATGTATTCACGTGTGTATTCACCTCCCTTCATGTACGGTAGTTCTTATTATACAATGAATACATCACCTATTTATATATAGCTCATGTCTCCCAAGGAGCTCTAGATGTTTCACTGACACTTTCATTCATATTCAGAACATTATAAAGTAAAATTTAGTAAGTGCTGAGGCACTGTAAAGCTACTCAAACAGCTCAGATTGAGAAGAATCTTATTCTTTTTTATTATCATTATTATCCTCTGTGTGAATGAGTGATACATTTCTCCCTCATTCCCTGGTCACCAAGAGCGGGCTTTGACACAGCATCCCAGGATTTAGAAGTGGTTACAGTTCCAAACATAAACTGCGTGGTCCCACCTAATTTTTAGAGAACAAAACAGATATGGGACTGGGATATAAGGGTGATTTTTAATTAAGTTTTTAAGTAATGCTTTAAGAAAGTGGCTAAGGAGGCAACCTTTTGTGGTGGGAAAAAATGGTCTTATAGTGAGATCTGAATTTGAATTCTGGTGCTGCCATTCACTACTTGTATGATTTTGAGTGAGTCACCCAAGTCACCAGGTCTTAGTTTTGTTAGAAAGTGAAGATATTTACTAGATGGTCCCTTCCAGTTATTAATGATCCAATGGCTAAATTATCTGCCTAAAATATCTTTCTGTTCCATTTTTAAAAATCCACATCAGGGTTTTCCTGTTAAACAGATAATGTAATGGGAGATTTCCCTATCGGCTTTTTGAATCTAAGACTTACCCTGAAAAAAGCAGTACTTATGGATACTGTAAATAAGAAGCTACTTTAGAGCTTAGCAGTTCTATGCATGTCAATGAGAACTTCCTATGTGTCTTGAAGGATGAGTGTCTTTTATTTCAACATAACCCTGAGATGTACAAAGGTAATGCAGCCATCCAAAATTTGAAAAGCAATTTAATCAAGATTTTTGGGCTTAGATATCTCAGTTCTCTGAGTAAATGTCCTATTTGCTTAAACACACTCCCATTTCCTTGGTTCTACAGGGAAAGTCTTTGATGTCTAAGTAGTAGTTTCCTTCATCGTCTCTCCTAGTAGCTATACTTGGTGTGTTCTCTTCTTAGTAGGCACATAATAGTTGGTTGTTGAATTGAGTCTCCAAGAAATTGGATTTAGCTCCTAATGTGTCTCAAAAGGGACACTACTGACCTGAGTGGGGAGAGAGGCTGTGCAAAGAGAGAGAGAGACATTTCTTCAATTATAGGAACAAAGGAAAATACATGAAGGAACAGGATACAAATCCTGCTTCAATTATCACTCTCCCATCTCCCATCTGCAAGTCTCTATTCTGGTTAGGAGTTAGGTAGTTTTGTTTTGTTTTTCTCTTGGACCGCTATCATTCCAAGGGTGCTGCTTCTGAGCACTGTTAGCATTCTTCTGAGGTTCTAGAGGCAGAATGAAGGACCAAGCTGTCACTGAGACCAAGCAGTTACTGGGAAGTAGAGACAATATTCAGGGGCAAGCAGCTAGCCTGGACGGGAGACAGTTATAGGGAAAAAAACAGGTTTTCTGATACCTTCTAGTCTCAACTCTGGTTACTCCAAATAAAATTTACTTTATCGGTCCTTTTGCTGACAGGGAAGATACTTTCCTAAGTGGATGCGTGGGAGTGTGGGGTTGGGGAATTGGAGAGCCAATTCATATGTCAAAGGACAGGAAGTTTCTATTTCTAATTGTCCCTGAACCTTTGAACTAATGGTAGCCTCTGCCCCTAAGGGAGCTTTGATCCTAACCATTAATAGAGTGGTTGGCTGCCTTTGTGACATGATACCAACAGGCTGATTTGTACTGAGGGATTTCCCTATCAGCTTTTTGAACCCAAGACTTACCCTGAAAAAAGCAGTACTTATGGATACTGTAAATAAGAATCTACTTTAGGAATAGCTTAACAATTCTGTGCATGTCAAGTAGCCATTGAGAACTTCCTATGTGTCTTGAAGGATGAGTAGTATTTCAACAGGTGAAAACAGGGAGGAGAGAGTTGGGAATAGACAGCATTTTAAGTATAAGAACGTTATTGGCAAAGGCATAAAAGTGTGTGTGTGGGGTTGGGAACAAGTAAATGCAGTCAAGCAAAACAAATTTCTGCATTGGCAATGTTCAAAAGAATAAGTGTCTCATCTTTCATATTAGTCCGTCATCTCTCCCTCAGGAGTGGGTAGCATTCTTCATCATCTGTCCTCTGGAGTCATAGCTGATTGATGTGTTCATCAGCATTCCTAAGTTTTTAAAAATAAGCCTTTGGAAGTAAGATGTACTGGGGAAAGGTGAGTATCATCCATTCCTTGGAGAATTTCAGCACGTTCAGTGGGGTTCCCAACTTTCAGAATAGAAATATGAAAAATAAAGTCTCTGTTGTCTTGGAAGGACCAGATGGTCCCAAGTAAGACCTCAATTAACAATCCACTCCAACCCCAAGAGATAATGAGTAACATGGTTATTCTGGTCCCACCAGTCTTTCTGTGTTAACACTATGTTTGAGCATAGGGCTTAAAGGCTGTGGGCAGTAATGGGCTCTGAGCCTAGTCAGCCCCTCCCAGATATGTAGAACTCCACTTCAAACAAAGAGAGAGGCAAAGGGCAGAGTAGGATCAATGGGTAAAAGGAAAATTGTAAGGAAAACTTCCTTACCATGCAGTAGTTCAAAGTGGAATGAACTAGCTCTGGAGGCAGTGAGCCTAGACTCACTTTCAAGCAAAGCCTGGATAGTCAGATATTTAGTAGAAGGGATTCTTATTTGGGTTTGAAATGGCCTTTTCAACACTGAATTTTGTAAGAAAGGATAGTCAGAGAGGTCTAGCAACTGTCCTGAAACATTTATAGCAGTGAGATCTAAGGTCAAGCCTTACAATATGACAGAAAATCTCAGACATGTCCATCCTTTCCCTCAGAAAGTTTAAATTAGGAAAGATGAGATTTCAAGTGGTCTTGCCTCACATAACAAAAACTAGGGAGCAGGGATGGTGGATATAGGGTTAAATCCATCTAAAAGTTCTTAAGCTGGAGCCCATAGACCATAGGGATTTGTGAATAGGTTTCAGGGAATCTTTGAACTTGAATGGAGGGGAAATTTTGTTTTTATTTTCACTAGCCTCTAACTGAAAGTTAACATTTCCTTTCATTTATTTTATTTTATTTTATTTTACAAAATATCTATTTGAAAACATTCTGAGAAGGGGTCTATAGAGTTCATCAGACTTTCAAAAAGATCTAAGAACCTCTGGACTAGAAGATTTTTCAGGATCCTTCCAACTCTAACATTGAACCATTCTAACTCAGTTTTACCTCATACCTGTCAGATTGGCTAAAATGTTAGAAGGGGAAAATGACAAATGTTGGAGGAGATGTAGACAAACTGAGACATTAATATACTGTTGATGGAACTATGAACTGGTCTAAATATTTTGGAGAGCAATCTGGAATTATGCCCAAAGAATTATAAAACTGTGTATATCACATGTGTATATACACAGCAATGCCACTATTAGATTGTTTTTCAAGGTGATCAGGGAAAAAGGAAAAGAACCTTTATGTTCTAAAATATTTATAGCAGTTCTCTTTGTGCTGGCAAAGGCCTGGAAATTGAAGGGATGCCCATCAATTGGGGAATGGATTGTGATAGAATATTATGATGAGCTGGTTGATTTTAGGACATCTGAAGAAGGATGCTACCCACCTCCAGAGAAAAAACCTAAAATAGAACTATGGATGGTATGATTTTACATATATTTATAAATCTGTGTAAAATGGTAGCCTTCTCTCATGAGAGCTGGAGAAAGGAGGGAGGGAAACAGTTTGGAACTTAAAATGTAACCAAAAAATTAATCAATTAAAAAAATGAAGCAAGCATTTATTAAGTGTCTATTATGTGTCTGAATAACAAATGTAAGGACTCTTTGGGACTTAGGTGGTGGCGGTGATAAGGAATATTTCTGGGTTTAGTAAAGTACAAACTTTATCAACTTTAATTTTGCTGAGGCTGGCTTTAAAGGAAGTAGCACAGAAAGGGACATGGGAATCTAGGCTCTCTCCCTCCTGAGGACAGTTGATAAACTATAGAGGAGGGAGAGGAGCAAGAAAACCAATTTTCCTCTGGTTTTTCTCCCTCTCTTCCCTCTCCCCCACTCCTCTAATACTCATATTGTGTCATGAAATTGATTCACTGAAAAGGCCTCCACAAAGAAAACTTCAACTTTACCAGCAGCTGCTTTTAAAGAAACTCACAGCCATCTGCTGCCTTGGCCCTTGCTGCACCGTGGGCCTGGGTTGCTATGCACTGCCAGGCATTTGCAGAAGCTGTCAAAAGCAGGGCTTGGAGCTACGGGGCAGGAGGAGGGGAGCTGGGCCACCCCAACTCAATAAACCAGACAGCTTCCTCCTCAGCTCTCCCCTGGACAGTGATGAACAAAGGCACAGGCCCTGGCATCCCTACCAGCTTTTTTCTGGAGGGAGTGGGGAGGGGAGGGAGAAGACATTGGTTGCTACAGGGAGAAACCACCTCCACACACTCTCCAAAGAAAGAAAAAAACATTTATTTAAGTTATGAGATATGAGGATTAAAAGCTCAATAAGATGATAATTGGCTTGCAACTTTAAAACCTATTTTCTTAAAGATGAAAGACTGTGGACAGTAGCAGAATATTCCTTTGAATAGAAGGGTCATGGAATTAGAATGAAGAGAGACCTTAGAGATTATCTAATCTAGCCTGATTCCCTCATTTTACATTAAGGGAACTAAAGTCCAGGAGAAAGGGGAGAAAACAAAGATAAATTTAAAATCTTTAAATATTATCCCAATCCCTGCCCCTACACTACACACACACACACACACACACACACACACACACACACATACACACCCTTAATTTTTCTTTTTCAAACTTGTGGTTTCATTGGCAAAGAGAATTCATCAAGAAAACTTGCTTTTGCAAATTAGCACTAGATATGATCTTAGTTTGTTACCTGGGGCATTAAGAAATTAAACGACTTACTGAGTAACACAGCCATCATGCAACAAGGGTAAGACTTGAACCCAGCTCTTCCTGACTGGAATTGTCATAGGCTCAGCAGACCTCTCTTCACCATCATATTTCCTGCCTCATTTGGGGCCCTCAAAGAAAAGGCGTTATGTCCTGGACTCTGGTGACTTGCGCTTTCTTTCAGGGGCAGCATAGTTTAGGTGACCAGAGACTAAATTTAGAGTTGGGAGACCTCAGTTTTTGTCCTTGTTCTGATATTTGCCGATTAAACCAAGATGGCAAGTTTTCACATACTTCTGAGCCCCAGTAGTCTCATTCTCATATTTAATATACTAATGTTTGCCCTGCCCATGTCACAGGGTTGGTTAAGAGGAAAATTCTTTGAAAAGTGCAAAGACTTTGTTGGGATGTGAATTGTTGTTAATACATTACTTGGGAACTCCCAAGATTTTAGCTTAAAAACAGAAAAGAAACTTTGATTTCTAGGGGCTCAAGAAAGCAGTGATGATGAAAAGTGCAGAGTATATTCCTCTCACTTTGAAATCCCAGCTCTTTCCCTTCTAACAAGTTCCTGGGTCACACAGCTGTCACGTCCCAATGGCTACAAATATACTCCTGGCAGCCCCTCTAGAGGGGGGGGGGGCTCCAAGGCCTGAGGAAAAGCAGTTTCCTTGATGTCTGGCCATCTTGGTGCCAAAGCTCGGCCCCCAAAGGATCCTGGCGAGAGCTCTGGGTCTCCAGTTGCTCCCCTAACACTTCCTGCCCAGGAGAGCACAGTGCTTGTGGTAGGGGGCCTGGGGCTTGTTCCTTATCCCTAAGGCTTCATTATTTAGCATTTTTTGGTTCACAGGATTTGAGAAGGGACTCTAGAGATAATGACATCTAACTCCCTCATTATCCACACAGAGAAACTCCTTCGGGATGGTTTTGGAGCCCTCCTCTCCTCTTATCTCCCTTAGTGGTCATTTATATAAATTTATCCTGTGCTTGCTGAGTGAGTTAGTCATTGTGCGGTGACAAAGAAAAATTGAAGTTGAATGAAACATGCCCTGAAGGAGCTTCAGTAAAGGAGGTGAGTTAAGCATACCCTGAAACCATTGCAGAAAACCTGACACAACGGTCATAAGAGAAATAAAAAGGCAGGAGGCAAAAAAACGCTAACTCAGGAGGGCCTGGGTTCAGATCCTGCCTCTGATATTAACTGCCCCTGCGGTCTTGGGTCACTTCCCTGGGACTCAGTTTCCTCATCTAAAACTGGAAGGGACAGGGATAGGTAACCTCCAAGTCTAGATTTATCTGTCTATAGAAAGAAATGTGGAGGATGCAGGAAATAATGACTAACATTTATCTAGTCATTTGCAGGGCAGAGAAGTGATGCAGTGCATGGAGCACTAAGTCTGGAATCATCAGGAAGATCTGAGTTCTAACAGACACTTACTAACTGTGTGATTGACCCTAAGTGAGTCACTTCACTTTTCTTTATCTGTAAAGTGAACTGCAGAAGGAAATGACAAACCATCTCTGTGCCTTTGCCAAGAAAACGTCAACTGGGATCACACAGAACTAGACTAGAATGAACAATATTAACAAAAAAATAATACCTAAGTGTGCCAGGCATTGTGTGTTTTACAACTATTGTCTCATTTGATGCTCAAAACAATGCTACAAGTTCCATTATTATCCCCATTTAATAAATGTGGAAACTGAGGCAAATAGGAATTAAGTGGGCTGCCCAGAGTTGCAGAACTAAAAATATCTGAGACAGGAATTGAACTGAGGTCTTCATGACTCCAGGCTCAATGCTCTATGCACTGAGCCATCTAGCTGCTAAAAGGTTTATTACAGGAGGCATTTGAGTTGAATCTTTATGGCAGCAAAAAAAATCAAGAACTAGGAGTGTGAAAGGAGAACATTTCAGGTCCTGAGGCTGAAACAGCCCCTGAAATGTCACCATACCTATGCAATGGCACTATTATTTCCTACTTAACAATTGAGGAAACGGAGGCAGGCAGCCTTGCTCACGATAACACAGCTACTAAATGTCTGCACTGAATTTGAATTCTGGTCTTCCTGATTTCCCGTTGCCTTTGTGCAGGTGGCAGGTTACAAAATGTTGTATATGAGCAACAGCAAGGAAAGAAGTTGACTAGAATGACAAAGAAATATGTAATCAATTTTGAAAGGGGGGGAAAGGGTCAAATTGTGAAGGACTTTCTGTGATTTTCTGTGATTTCTGTGAGAAGTTGATATTTTATCCTAGAGGCAATGGGAAATCATGGAAACTTTTTGAGAAGGAAGTGACATCATCAGTCCTGTGCTTCAAGAATATCAATTGGGAAACTGTCTGCAGGATGAATTATATAGAAGAAAGGCTGAATGCAGAGAAGCAAAATAAAAGGGAATAGTCCAAATGAGAGGTGATGAGGGAACTGACCTTAGGCGGTGACTATATAAGTATAAAGAAGGGGATGGATCTGAGGGACTTTGTGAAGGTGAAATTGATAAAATTTGGCAATTGATTAGTGATGGGAGATGACGGGAGAGACGAGCTGAATATGACTCAGAGATTGCAAACCTGAGTGACCAGAAGAATGATGATTCCCTAGACAGAAAAAGGAAAGTGAGAAAGAGAGATGAGTTTAAGGAGAAAGATAACTATTCTATATGGTTGTGTTTGTATTCAAATGCATGTCATCCTAGAGCTCAGAAGAGAAATGAGGGCTGGGTATACGGACTTGGGAGGCATTTCTGTAGAGATGATAGCTGAACCCCGAGGAACTGATGAAATCACTGACAGAAAAGGAAAAGATCCAGATAGAGCCCTAGTGTATATCCACTCATAGGGTCAGAATCTAGACTCTCTAAAAAAATTTACTGAGAGTTGGCCAGACACGTAGGGGGAGAGACACAACAGAAGTGTTGCAAAAATCTAGGGGAGAAAGAATAACTGAATGGAGGGGTAATTAACAGTGTTAAAGAGCTTTCCAGCAGTAGAAGAGTTTTGGAGAATGGGATAAGTCAAGAAGTTTGACAACTGGGAAAAGACTATTGGGTTTAGCAATAAGGAGATCATTTGTGAAAGCAGTTTCAGTTGAATGGTAAAGACAGAAGCCAGATTGCAAAGGGTGGAGAAGAGAGTAGGAGGTAAGAGAAGAAAGACAACAAGTGTGCACACCTTTTTGTTTGTTTGTTTTGTTTTGTTTTTAATAGGAGTTAGGGTGGAGAGATATGGGATGATTAGTATGAGAAGAGGGTAGAGTCAAATGAAGATTTCTTTGGATCCACCTTTGACTGTTCCCTCTCCTATCCCACAATCATCATTTGTAAACTCTTACCCTACACATATATCCTACAGAGTGAATCTCCTTAAAGCCCATCTCCTATAATCACTCCCCTGACAAAAATCTTTAAGGATTCCCTGTCTCTTATAAATATGCAAATTCACAATTTCACTTTCTGGGATTGGGCAATCTTTCCAGGTTTATCTCTTCTTTTTCTTATATGCACATCCAGGTAAAGTGAATTATTTACCCTTCCCTAACACATACCACATTTTCCTGCTTCCACATCTTTCTGAACCGATTTCTGGCTATCGAAATCCTGCCAATTTTTCAAAATCCTGATCAAATGCAACCTCTTTCCCTCACCATTTATTCCTGGTATGACCTTTGATAAATTACTTAACTGATGAATCTTAGTAGCTTCATCTACAATGTGGAGAGGAGGGAAGTTGGATTTTGTGGCTTCTAAAGTCTTTTCTAGCTCTTCAACTATGATCCTCTGAGGTTAAATCTTCTATGATTCCCAGCTATCTCCAGTGCAGGAAATGATCTCTCCTTTCTTGCCTTTGCTTTTATTTCATTGGTGACAATTACGCCAGGTTCCCTGCCATAGTTATGGATATACCTCTCTTACCTCCAGTCCTTTTTTCCAGTTGCTCCCTGCATCTGGCATGGTCTCCTCCCTCTTCACCTGTTGAATTTCTGCCCATTCCTTAAAGTTCAATTCAAATTCCACCTCTTCTGTGAACCTTCTCTGATCCTCACAAAAGGCTTTTGAACAAACTGGTGACATAGATTTGTGCAGCAGGAAGTGTGACAACATATAAAATGGGTTAGAAGGGGGAGAAAGTAGGAACAACCTCTCCTGCCAAAATATCTCCACTTTCCATACTTCCTGAAATTATACCATTTAGATTTATGATATTGGTTTAAGGTATTGTACTTCCAAGAATCCTCTTATAAGTCAAATCCTCCTGGATGGTAACACATCAAGCTGGTATCAGTATCAGTATTTCAAGGTGAATGAGTTTGTCAGTTAGCTTCATTCTGAAATAGCTATCGTAAATCCAGCCATTAAGAGCTTTCTAGCAGTAGAAGAGTCTTGGAGAATGGAATAAGGCCTAGAAGTGACAGCTATGCACAAGATATTTCCCTGAACAATATGGAGTATGGATGTGATCAGGATTGCCAGGAAAAGGAAAGGGAACAAAAGGAAAGTCTTGAAGAAGGGAAGGCAAGCTTTTTTGACTATATAAATGTGTTGTCATTCAGTCATTTTAGTCATAGCTACTCTTTTTGACCCCCTTTGGCAAAGATATCTCTAGTGGTTTGCCATTTCCTTCTCCAGTTCATTTCACAGATAAGGAAACTGAGGCAAAGTGACTCAGTGATTTACATAGCTAGTTTGTCTGAGGCTGGATTTGAAATCATGAAGATGCCTTATTTCAAGGTCAATGCTCTATCCACTGAACTACCCAGCTGCCCCTTGTGTAAATGTAGCTTGTCTCAAAAGATTTACCTTACCTTTACCTTAGCTCTGATAATAGTCTTAATTGATTTAAATAATCACCACTAGTTATCCCAAAAAGATTCTAAGATGATAGGATTATGATTCAATAGATGGATATGCTACAAATAGAAGGAACCTATCTAGTCTACTGAAGAACAAACAAGAGGTCTCCAGGGATTGGACCCAGAAATCCAAGGTTTCCCACACAGATCTGGGTGGATAATTTGGAAGAAGTTGGGATGTTCACTCAAATAGGAAAACAACCTTCCTAGGTATCTAAGACAGAAAGGCCATTGAGATTTGTGGCCTCTAGGTCTAGTCATTCTGGTGACTTATCTATCTTGAAGATAAGGGTCTGGACAAGCTTTTTTGCACCCTAGGTCGTATTGGGAATCACCTCTGGAAGAGGAGGGCTGTAGTCTAACACGTTATCACCAAAGCTGTGATCCAGGAAAAAATTATCTGCCTTTAAACCAGGAACACTCTAGAATTACTTGTTCTGTAATGTGTAGAGATGGGGCCCAGAAAAAAAATGGGACTGATTCTGGGTGACAAGGAATGCTCCTGATGGGAGCTTCATAGAATGGAAGAAGGAACCACAATAAGACATGTTGCTGGATGCCATTTCATGCTTCCTGATGCAGAACTGTGGGAGGAAAGACCTTTCGAGGGCCTTGGCAGGCACTTGGTCAGGATTAGAAGGAACTGACACTCCATGAAATTCTTTGGGAGAAGATTGCTCTTTAGAAGTTTTCTTTACTTTCCAAGAATTTATTTGTTTTGTCTATTTTGTCTTGCCAACCTTTTCAAAACATTTTCCTTTTTAAGTTTTATCAAATGTGTTTGCAAAAGGAGTTGGCATCAGCACACTGGCTGGTATCATGGTAATTATTTCTCTATTTTTTTTTCTGATGGGGCAAGAACCCAGAGATATGAGAAATTCCTTTAAATATTCCCAAATTTTTTCTATGTGTTCAGTTTTCTGAAACCAGGGTTACACAAATTTTGTCAAACTCTACTGATATGTGCAGTCTGAGTCCTTATTTTTACAGAATCACAGAATATTAGACCTTGGTGGGACTTAGAGATAATCTAATCTCTCTCCATAATTTTACAGATGAGAGCAATAGGGTACAAGAATAAGGTGTAGAAGTGAGGAAGGTAGCTTTCCCATGTCACACAGTAAGTAGCAGAACTGGCCCCTTGAACTCAAGTCTTCTGAGTCCCTTAGACCATGACTCATTGATTCTATATGTAGCTTTTGTTTTTTTCTTCCCCCGATCCTGGGAAACTTTGAGGAACTTGTACCTATTGAAAACATATTTTTATTTATTCCTGACCATTAACCTAGCTTGTCAAAACCTGCCTTTCAGGATAGAATTATTCCTTTCCTTCTGTCAATGCTATCCCAGAATTCACTGAAGATGGGGGTTATTTCCATCAATCAACTAGGTCATTGATGAAAATATACAGGGATGGCCAGGTAAAAAGGCACACACACACACACACACACACACACACACACACACACAGATCATGTCATGGAAGAGTACAGGCTCTAGCAGTGATCCCTAGTATTTATTCTCTCTCCCTCAGCTGACACTGATGTACTAGAAGCAGAGCTTCTTTGTCTAGATCATTACCAGTTAGAACTGGCAAATAGTTAAAAGCTCTCCTTTCTTTTCCCAGAACAGTCAGTGAAAAGGAATTTGTTTAGGAAGGATTCACGTACAGTATGTCCTCAATTATAACACAGAACAAAAACCTGCCTGCTACCCACTTGTGTCAAGATCTGAGATACTCTCTCTTCCCTGGCCCTGGTCATGATGATTACATGATGCACGAGAGGGTGGGAGGTTAGGCATATGATTGAGAGGTGAGCTGAAGAGGAGATCTGTCACTTGTAGAAATGTAGTCTTTCTTTTTTTTTTTCCCCCTTTCAATAAAAGCAAAGATAACAAGTTATTCTGAGTATTATAAATATTCAAGTCAACCACAAAGGACCTATGAAGGAAGATTCTATCCATATCCAGAGAAAGAACTGATTAATAGAAGTATGTATAGTTTTATATATATTTATAAATCTGTGTCAAATAATGGCTCTCTCTAGTGCAGGGAGGAAAGGAGACAGTTCAGAACTTAAAATGTAAAAAAAGAAATTAAATATTCAAAAAGCTAGGGGAAGAAAATCCTACACATTATATCCCTTTTTGAATTGACCTTGACTTGATAAATGACAGAAGTGTCTTCCTGTTCCTCAGCTTCCTTTTCTGAGAGACAGCATGGCATAGTGAATGAAGCTCTGGAAGATTTGGATTTGAATCTTACTTCAGTTACTAACTAGATAATTCTAAGTAAGTCACTTTACCTCACTGGGTCTCAGTTTACTCATCTGTAAAATGCAGATGTAAAATGTTGGGTGTGATAATGATTTTTCTAGGTCCCTTTCTGTTCTAAATATATGCACCTATAACAGTTCCATGTGACTTAGAAGCCTGCTGGTTTTTGCTGCCAGAGGCTTATGGAATAAACAGTCTAGAAGCTATTTCACTTTAGGAGATTGCAGAAATAATGGATGGGAATATTGTCTATTATTAAGAGCATCTTCTCTATTTAGGGATGGCTTGGAATTCTGGTATTGGTCTGGCAGCAGAAAGTGTTAACTGCAGAAAGGAGAAATGGAAAAAAGAAAAAGAGTTTCTCTGGTAGAATATGACCTCAGAACAACGTCAATGGAATGGAAAGATTCAGGTAGGGTGCCAGGAACTGTGAAGAGTCCCTGATCCAAGACTGAGAAGACTATGACAATGGGCAGAGATGATGCTTGAAAAATGACTTGTGATATTTGCTAATGGGACAGATTTGGTGACATGTTCTAAATAAGTAGCTAGTATGTTTTTTTTTTTAAATGACATTGACCTACCACAGTTCATCTGCAAAGAATGGAGTCATAGGATCATGAATTTAAATACAGGAAAAACTACAGAAGCCCCTCATTTTAAGGATGAGGAAACTGAAGCCCTGAGTGATCAAAGGTATCTGCCCAGAATTGCACAGCCAATAAAGATTTGAAGCCAGGTTTTACTGAGTCCACATCTGGTGCCCTATATATTGAACTATGCTGCCTTTGCAACACAAATAGACTTGAGCTTTCAGACCTTGATGACCTTTCAGTTCTAAATCTCAAGGCTCTGTGACTTTCTCTACTCCACACATTGCCAGAGAGTTGATTTGATATATTCATACATATATAGAAAGGATTCTCAATCACTGCTTAACAGGCTCTTAAGTAGCTTGTTTATACTGTGTAGTGGATTGGAGTCCATTATAACACTGATCAGCCATGTCAAGATCTAGTTAGGTCAGTTATCCTAATGCCCAATTAAGCCCCACTGCTCAACTAAGCGATCGACTGACTTATGGTGTGTGCAGACACAACCTTAGGGTGAAATAGAGGAAAAAGGAGGATTGATGGTATTGTTTCAGGCCAGTCTCTGCCACTCTGCATCTCATTCTCCTCATCTGTAAGGCAAGATTATACCTGATTATCTCTAAGGTCCTTGCTAGGACTGATGTTCTATGATTTCATGAATGGGCAGAGAGAACTTTAGGGAACATTAGTTTTAAAATCCATGTCACTTGCCAAAGGAAGTGGTTTAATTTAATTTTTAAGTGTTAGCAACCTCCTTGAATGGAATAGCAGGAGATTTAAAAAGACTGAAATAATAGTGTGGTGGTACATATTTAACAACTGGTTCTCTGAAAAAGAACTGTAAGCATCCCATACCTTTAAACTTAATCTGAATTATATTCTCCATCATTTTTAGGCCTAGACAATCAACAAAACAATAAATAAAATTCTGATTAGTAATATTAGCTGATTTCCATGGTGTAAAATGGATACACCAAAAATTTGTCAATCAGCTCTTCAGAGATAGTTTGAGCTGGCTGACTCCAGCCTGGTGGTGTTTAAGTAGCAGCTTTTCTCACCTTTCTGATTTTACTCCAGGGGAGAGAAAGTATGCCAATTAGAAAGCATCAGAGAGATGTGACTTTCATGGCTCCATGGGTATACCAAAAGTAAAGATATAGGAGAGGTATTCTAGGAAAAGAAGAATACAGACCCTTATGCAACTCATAGAAAAGATGTGGAGCCCATGGCCTGCATTGGTAAGTGATATTAAGCAGCCTGGAGTAAGAATACCAACCCATTGAGTGGAAGATTCATAAAGGATTTATTGGTGAACATGAACAAGAGTGTCACAACATAAGAAGGCATGAACAAGGTGCGGTCTATACTGTTGGAAGTGAATGAAATCACAAATTAGTGGTTCTCTATGAAGTTTCCATTTGTCTCTGCTTCTCTTTTCTGTTTTTATTGCCTTCCCCAGCTATACCATCTCTCCTTTCCAGAATCTTTCATATGTCTCCTATGCACTGAATTTCTATTATTTCATATCCCTTACCAGACTGAAAAATCCTTAGGGACAGGGACCAGGTCTTCCTGGTTTTGGTAATCCCAAAATTGAACACAGGATCTTACATTCAATAAACATCTGTTATTCTGATTGTTGAAAAGATGCCACACCATTCCTTCTCTTCTGGCCATTTCTCAGTTGGTCATTGGGAGCTATTGATTAGACCATCTCTGATTTCTGTATGTGAAGGACTTCCATCTCCTTAGCTAAAAATTTCTTTTTAAATGTTGATAATCTTTTGTTTTTACATCATAATCAATTCTTAATATAAGCCACCATTGCCTTGAATGCTAATGAAAAGAAACCACCAGTGAGCTCTCTCCTGAAACAAAGAAAAATGTTACAAAAAGTACTTAGCACAGTCCCTGGTACATAGAAGAAGCTATTTAAATGCAAGAGGATCAAAAGCTGACTCAGGAATTGTGCTCAAAATGCAGCATTCTGTACCCAGAGTCCCATACCTTTCTATGGAAAGAAGGGAAGTCTCTCTTCCATCCTTGGAGGAAACCATGATTAACCATTACAATTACTCAGCATTTGGCTTTGCTTTGGTGTTCCTTTCATTTACCTTAATCAGAACTTTCCAAGCCCAGATGAAAATGTTCCAATTGGCATTTCTTTGAATACCAACTGGAGCAGTTCTCAGAGGCCAAGTACAGGCATCCCTTCTTCATTACTTTAATGGATCTGTGACCTCATTCAGGTAGGAACTTCTAACGGTGCAAACTGTACCTTAGTCATACCTTCTTACTCTGTGTGACGCTTTTCCCCATTCACCTGTAAACTTCTAACAGTAAGTAGGCTTGCAGTTCTGGCCCTTAGAAATTAAAGACTCTAGGCCTTTGGCTTCAAGGTCCTGATCCTTCACCATTGGAGTCTGAAGGACAGTGGCTGAGATAGTAATGACGGTGGTTTCAATCACTTGACAAGTTGTCCACTGTCCTTCCCTCAGGAAACTTGATATTTCTGTATATATCAAGGTATTTAAATCTGAACCTAGGTCTCTCCACTACAGAACAACTTCCCTTTCCTATTCCACAATGTTTTGAGCTTCATCTGTAAAATGGGATCATAATTCTTCCCTAAATACTTCTTAGTACTATTGTTAGGAGAAACTGGTTATATATGGATTGTTATGACTTATACCTGAAGAGTGTGACTAGAAGTACCAGAATGGTCCAGATATGAAGCAAAAGAACTCTGAAAATCTTTTCTGGAGGGAAAACTTTCATTTCTATTATCTATAAGTTGTGCTTCTTACCCTTGAAGCGTGAGACTATTTCAGTACTGTACAAAATAGATTTGTAGTTCCCCCTATTTTTAGTGGAAGCTGTTCATACCTGTTGCCCCAGCAGTGCTAGCAACCAGAATTTATAAACATCCATTCATACCATCTAAATAATCCTGTCTATAGAGCAGTCATATTTTGCCATTCTCCGTGAACCAAATACATGCCCCTTATATTTTTAATATCAAATACTGACTGTAATTTTAACCCTGACGAATAAGCTATTCATGGCGGTTTTCAGTGAGTCA
Source organism: Sminthopsis crassicaudata (assembly GCF_048593235.1). Lineage (NCBI taxonomy): Eukaryota > Metazoa > Chordata > Mammalia > Dasyuromorphia > Dasyuridae > Sminthopsis > Sminthopsis crassicaudata. The sequence goes on along the minus strand of NC_133618.1, from coordinate 425,624,220 downwards.
CTGTTTTACGTGACAATATAATAAGAGCTATGGGAACCTCAGCCTGTGTTTACATCTCCTCATCCAACCTCTTGGCTACAGCTTCCAATCCCTCAGGTCAGGTGGGAGAAGGAAGGAGTCAAGAGACAAATCCAGATGCCCAGTCTGGTTCTGAGTTGTCAAAAGGCCTCAAGGAACTAGTCTCTTAATATTCTTGTTTATTCTGCTGTATAATAGACTAGCTCAACTTGCATATACCTTTTCTCTGTGGCAATCTCCAATTTATTTTATCAATATCTTGGTTTTGGCTTTTTGGCATTACAAATTTATTTTATTTTCAATTCATGGAACAAATCAAGTACTTTCATATGCTTGCTTTATTTCATATTTCAATATTTCATATTGAAATAAAAAAGATGATTGCTCATGAAACTGCAAATCTATCATGTATAACTTGCTATTTCCTCCAAATATACATCAAATTCATTATATATATTTTTTCTCTTCCCTCCTTTACTCTTTTCTCAATACTGACCAAGAGATAACCATTATTAGACATAAATATATATATTTATAAATTATTCTATATATCTATCAGTTTTTTTTCACTAGAGCAGATATCTTTTTTTCTGTCTTCTCTTTTTAACTTGTGTATTATAATAGTCAAAATGATTGTAAGTAGTTGTTTATATGTCATCTCTCTCATTACATTGGGAGTTTTTTGACAGCAGGCATTGTTTTGTGCCTTTTTTTTTTTTTTTTTTTTTTAGTATGCTCAGTGCTTAACATAGAACTTGACATATAGTAGTACTTAATAAATGTTGATTGACTGACTGTGCAAGTTATCCTAGGGAATCTGTCCCAGAATCCAACATAATACTTGGCATGCATATATGAACATACATGTTAATGTATTACAAATATGTATGTATGTAAATGCACATGTATGTATACATGCCTATGTGTGTATGTGCATGTAATACCTGGGATTTCATTGCCATAAGGAACTTTGGATTTAAAAAGTCCCTCTGCTAGTCTAGATTCGTACCGTTTCCTCAGTTTCTAGCCCTTCTTGAAAAGCTTCCTGGGAGCTCTAAGAGATTCAGTGATTTACCCAGTAGTTTACAAAGTAGGCTTTATACCTGAGTCTTCCTAACTCCAATGCCAACATTTCTTTATCTACCACATCTGACACCTGATAGTTATTTAAGGAATGCTTGTTGAATGTTTGTTGATTGACTGAATGAAATATCTGGAAGTTCAGTTACTTTGTCAGTTTGGGAAACATTCATAGAATGAAATGAATGCCTTTTATGAATATTGGATTGAGAGACTCCTCTGACCCAAGGCAGTTTGGCAAAGTGAGGAGAGGACTGGCCTCGGAGGCAGGAAGACCAGAGCTCCATTGCCTTCTTCTGTTTGCTTAGTTATGTGACTGGTGCTGGTTGCTTCAGCAACTACCACTTGGAAAAATATTAGTGTCCTTTGTTCTAATACACAGAAAACTTATCTATTAGTCTGGCTGCCAGTATGTCAGAAAGGAGTCTTGAACCTAGGTCCTGCTGACTCCAAGAGGATACTTCATCCTTCAAGCCATGATGCCTAGAAGATAATAAGTACTTAATAAATGCTAACTAGTCCCAAATAGGGGAAGGCAGTAGACATGAAAGAGAGGACAGAATCTACAGATGTGCTGTTTATTCATAGTAGTAATAGATTATATGCTCCCTGAAAGCAGACTCTGATTGATGTTATGTTGGCACCCTGAATGCCACGCCTTTATGCGATGAATTGTTAACCTAGGTAGCAAGTCATTTCATCTTTCTCATTGGTTGTAAGATCAAGATTCAATTCAACACATGTCTCTTACATATTTCTCTGTATAATGCAAAGAGTTTAATGTGGAAATGTGGGAAATTTGGTGGAGAAAACAAAAGGGAGAAAGTTATAATGCTAATCTCAAAAAGCAGAGGAGGCTAATAAGACAAATACCATCAGATAGTCAAGAAAGAGACTGGTTTGCTAAAAGACTACTCTGGTTGTTCTGTGAATGTTTACTGCTCATCACCATGATGCCTTTAATCCCTCACAATGACAGCTAGGTGGTGCAGTGGATAGAGCACTAAGTCTGTAAGACTTATTTTCAAGAGTGCAAATTCAGTTTCAGATATTTACTAGTTCCAGATATTTACTTGGATAAGTCACTTAACCCTATTTGCCTCAGTTTACTCATCTGTAAAATGAGTGGAGAAGTAAGTAGCAAACCACTATAGTATCTTTGCCAAGAGAGCCCCAAATGGGGTCACGGAGAGTCAGACATGATAGAAAACAACTGAACAACAACAAAATAAATAGAGAGTATAAGTGCAATCATTCCCATTTGAAGAAGTGAGAAACTAGAGTCAGAGAGTCATATAGGTATGTAGTGTCAGAGGCAGGAGAAGTCTCCAAAACATTTAAGTGATACCACTTGGATACCAAAACTATGGCTGGCTCAATCACATATTTATTGCATATTTCTTATTATATATACATAGGGGACACAAGAGAAGTAGGAGTAATACTCATGTCTCCCTAATGACTTGCAGGGACCGAGCTACACAGAACCATTGGAGGCTGATAGAATAATTGTAATAATTAGCATTTACCCAATGCTCTAAAGTTTGCTAAGCTCCTTCCACATATGCTCTCCCTTGAGATGATGGTATGTATATGGTGTTGATTACTAGTGGTATAACTGATCATTTGTAATACCAAGAAGAAGGTGGTAGACTGGTTGACTGAGAAAATGAGAGAAGCCATTGTCACTGTTTCATCAATGCATGGAGACATTCCCCCAAAGAGAAAGTCCATCATGAGAAGGTTAGATTTCATGCAAGCTGAGTACTTATGTCTACAGTTATTCCTCAAGTCTCTCTTTTCATCAACTACGATTTGCTCAACAACAGAGAATTATACATATGCAGAGTTGGACCATAGGTCAAAATGACTAAAAGTGTGTTTTGATTAATTTTATAAAAAATGAAGACATCTGTATTTTCAGAGACATTGAACAGTACTACTCAACTCAAATTGATGAAATGCCTGTGAATGTTGCTGATTTTATCTTAAGAAATAGCTAGCTGCTTTGAAGAACAATTGGAGACTATTTCCCTAGTTTTATACTTCATTTGGAAGTTGAAGATCTTTCTGTATGCCATATAAGTACAACTTTTATTTAATAAAAAGATTTATTTGTATTTAGCTCTCTTTATCCATCTCTTGCCCCTCAAGCTGCTCTGTGTGGGATTTCTGCCCTCTCCTGTTACCTGCACGCAAATTATGTATTGCTGTAAGTTTGTTTTTCATTAGGAAATGGGAAATTTTCACAAAACAAAACAAAGCCTATGAGGAAGGTCAGGGGCTCAGAGAGGGAGGACTCAGTGGGGATTGAAGAAGAGGCAATCCTTGAAAGATGGGGAAGGTAGAAAAATCTGGGTATATGGTGGGGAGAACTTTCCAAGCAGGGGACACTTTATAAGCAGAGACACAAGAATAAGCATGATTTCCTGACACATTATGAATACTACTCTGAGTCTTTTCCCCTTTCCATTGTCCCCACTTCCCCAAGAACATAGACATAGAATGTTAGAGCTGAAAGGACTTCAGACATCATTGAGTCTAATGCTTTCTCTTTCCCCTCTTGACCAGCAAGACCCAGAGAGTAAAAGCAGCTTCCTTGAGGACTCACAAGGAGTTAGTAGCAACTTGCACTCCCTAGAATGTCAGCATCTTCAGATGAGACACTGTTTCCTTTTTTCCCCCTTGTGTACTTTGTACATAGTAACCCCCAAAATGGTTTGTGGAATTATAAATGAGTTATTAAAATAAACCAAACTCACGGATCACAGAGGGAATATGCTAGAAGGAATGCAAAGACTGAGTATGTGGATGTGGATCTGAAAGAAAATTAAGAATTCCCAAATCCCTGGAGCTAGAAAGGCAAATCTTTTCTCCATTGTGCCCCAACCCATAAGCATTTTGGGGAACATATTATCTGAAAGAATAACCCCAACAAAGATTTTTCTGTCTGACCTCAAGCAGGTAGAATAGAGTTGTTTGGATATAAATATGTCTTGATTACTCAACAGAATCTTGAGATTTCTCCTTAGATTTGTGGCTCACTTGAAATTAGCTAGCAGGAATTTAAAATAAACACTAGCTTGGTACAAAAAGAAATCTTTGTTTTGGGAAAGAGAAAGTGGATGGAAAAAGTATATTTTTATGTGAATTTCATGTGCAAAAAAAGTCTTCATAAATTCTTGCTCTAAGTCCAGTTCCAATAAATGTGAAAAATAAAGAAAAGAGACAAGAGAGTAATTCAAAGTCAAACTGTGCCACGAAACTTCAAAGAACAGCAGAAAAACCAATTGGGTGGGGGCTCTTGTGGTTCCATGGGTATGAGATGTAGGCTGTGTCAAGGTTTTGTGTTGTACCTGAGAAGCATCCACCCCTTCTCTCTGATTATATATCAACTTATGAAATAAACTGAAAGGAGGAAAAAAATCAAGAGGTAAAATATATGGGAGTCATCACACAGAGTGGGAATGATTAGCTGCCTTCAACACTCTGTTGTTGTTTAGCTGTTTCAGTCATGTTTAACTCTTCTTGACTCCATTTGGGATTTTCTTGGCAAAGATACTAGAGTGGTTTGCCATTTTGTTCTCTAGCTTATTTGACAGATGAGGAACCTAAGCATATGGAGTTAAGTGACTTGCCCAGAGTCACACAACTAATAAGTTTCTGGAGCCAGATTTGAATTCATGAAGATGAGTCTAACTGAATCCAAGTCCAGTGCTTTATCTACTGTGCCACCCAGCTACCCAATTGCATTCTATTTAATATCATTCCATGAATGCACACTCACACACACATACTCCATAAGGAAGAGGAAACACTAAGCCAACTAGCATTAAGGCTCTAGAGTGAGAGCCCCAATATCTCTGAAGAAAAGTGTTTGGTTTCACAAAATTTTAGTCCTACCATTTACTACCAGTATGACTTTGGGTGAATTATTAGATATCACTGGCCCTTGGTTTCTTCTACTATAAAATGAAAGGACTGAACTAGATGAACTCTCAGTTCCCTTCTAACTCTAAATCCTACAGCAGATAGAAATTTTAAGCACTAATTCTGTGGTTACTGCCTAGTGCTATGGGAAGTGGTGAAATAAAGGCAGAAATGGGCATGTATAGAGTGTGGTCCATGTGGACATCACACAGAAGCATTCTTATTTACTCCCCCTTTGTCTGCTTATGAAGACAGTCCTTTCTATGAGTGAATTTATAATCTAGTTAAGAAATATATTTATTATTATTCATTTGTTAGTAATATATTAAAATTTGATAATTTGTAATTATTTCACACGGATGATCTGTGTGGCAAATCACTTCCTCCCCTTTGAACCTCAGGTTGCTCTTTTGAAAAATGAGGGACTGGATCTTCTAGATGATCTTTAAAATCCTTTCTGGTTCTATTGATCTAGGAACTGTTCTGTTGGTTGACCTTATTATGATTAGATTAGATGGATCTTGAGCTTTCCCTTTAGAGAGAGAGGATCTTCCTTGGCTTTGGGGGATCATGGGTCTATAGAGACAAAATCATAGCATGTTAAGATATGACTTTTTTATTCACCTCCAGGGTGCTGGTAATGGTGGGAGAACCACCAGCCTCTTTAGAAATGTTCAAGAACCAATTGTTAATGGACTTTAGTTAGCACAAATAGGGTATTACTTGATAGGTAGAGAAGAAGGATTGTAAGAAAGGGAGCCAAGTTCTTGAGACCCTTGCCCATCCCTGTGCCCTTAAGTGATCCAAGAAGTTTAGATCCCTGGGGACTGCTAAATCCGGAAACCCCAGGCCAAAAAGGTCCTGAGAAGAAGCTTAAACATCCAAATGCTGCTGAATGCTGTAATTCCTCTGCACAGCTGTTCCACCAGTTTCCATCAGCACCTCCTGGCAGTCCCCCTCCCTTGAACATACCCAGCCAAGCCCAGCAATGTGGGAGGAATGATTGAGGAGAATGCCCCAAAGTCTTTCTTGTCTTTTGCCAGCTGTTGAGGCAGCTTTTCTCTTAGTTCATTGCAGGCAGATGTGAAAACAAGCAGGTGCAAATCCAAACAGCTGCACCTGGCACGGACCTGCTGGGGAACTCAGGTGATAGCCCCAGGTCAAGGCCAAGCAGACTGTGTTCATAGGGTGGAAGATGTGGGGTAAGGGGAGAGCTAAAGCATTCCTTCCTTCTCATGCAAAATTTTCTTTCAACGGGCTTTCACCCAAATCACCAGAATCACAATAACTCAGAGGTGGGAGGGAGAAAGGGAACGTAGCACAAAAGAAAGAGTTTTGATTTTGTATACAGAAGACCTCACTTGAAAATCTGACTCTGACACTACCGGTGTGATCTTGGACAAGTCACTTAATCAGTCCATACAGTCAATGCAAGGCATATAGTAGTAGATACTTAATATATACTTGTTTGATTGATTGCTGAACTACTAGATCTGACTGTCTCCATAAGCTCCTAGAAGGAAGATACTGTTAATTATCTTTTCTCTCCCATAGTGCCTTATATAGTCATAGAGTAGATATTCAAGAAATGTTTATTATATTAACATTTATGTAGTAGGTACTTTGTTTCTCATTTTATATTTATATATACATATGTATGTATATATAAACATGGTAGGCACGCAATAAATGTTTATTATATAAATATAGTATGTGTTAGGTAATAAATATATATATGTTATATGGCAGGTACTCAATAAATGTTTATTAAACGATGTACAAGTATCCCATAGGAAACATTCAGATACCAACATATAAAAGAATCATAGAATTTCAAAGTTAGAAGGGACCTCCCTGTACCTGTGCAGGAATTTCCATTATAACCTATCCAACAAGTGGTCATCCAGCTTCTGCTTAAAGACCTCTAGGTGATAGTAATAGTGGGAGAACTGCCAGCCCCTTTAGGAATACCCAAGAACCATTGTTAAATTTTTAGTGTGAGCATTTATATCTTGTAAATCAGCAAACCACAAAATCAGGCTTGATTTATTGTTGATTGTCTAGACTTAAGAAAGTGATAGAGAAAATGCCAATAATGCCTCGTGAATTTAAAAATTGCCTCTGTCTCACTATTCTTTCCCCCCACTTCCAGACCGATTATTAAACATTTATCAGCATAATCCTGAGCCCATTCCACTTGGGGACATAAGTCTAATGGTTACAAGAGGGTTTTTTTTGACATCACAACTAAATTAATTTCTTGCACTCCACCTTTGGCTCTTGATTCTGTCCTTTGAGGTCAGGAAGAAAATGCCCAATCCTTGCCATCTCATTCAAATAACTACAGATAGCTATCTTCATTTTGCTTTGGAGAGTCTCTATATGACCTGGAAGCATCAAGGTATTACTAAGAGGGCTATGTTCCTTAGTCATCTCCTACATCTCACACCTAATGGATAATTTTGCCATTCTCCAGGAGGTAGATTGGGAACAACTTCTCAACTCCTGAAAATAAACCCTCTAGTCTCAGCTATAATGTCTACTTAACATTTATTTCATCTGAGCTAAGAATAATAGCTGACATTTGTGTGATGCTTTAAGGTTTATTGCATAACAGCTCCTGCGAAATAGGAAATAAACATTATTATTTTTGTTTTATAGAAGAAGAGACTGTAATGCCAAGAATCAAAAAGATTTGCCACCAGGAAGTGTTAGTGCTGGGATTAGAATCCAGGGCCACTCACCCAATCCAGTGCTATTTTCATAGATCATGTGGATTTAAAATGTGTTTGTTCCTTTAAGATGAGAATTAAATTTCTAATGATTCTATTCCCAATGGACACAATGGATCCATGAGTGCTGAGATTCCTAAGCCTCTGAGGGGTTTGGAGAAAGAGGGTTGGATTTGATAGCAAATTGAAATTTTAATCACTTAACATTTCTGGGTCTTAGTTTCTTAGATTTAGGGTTAATTCTTCATCTGTAGAATGAAGGGAGTCATAATAATAGCAATTAGCCTTTATGTAGTACTTTAAGGTTTATATTATCTTCATAATAGCCTAGGGAAGCAGGTACTGTTATTATCCCCATTTTACAGAGGAGGAAAGTAAGGAAGACAGTTTAAGTGACTTGCAAAGGATCATAGAGTTAGAAAATATCTGAGACAAGATTTAAACTCAGGTCTTTCTAACTTCAACTCCAGTGCTTTAACTGCTGTGCCACCTGGTTTCTATCCTCTCAGAATTCTTACACTTCTAGATTTTTGATTCTCTAATATAGAATTCCATGAGAACTTACACTAATCTTGTGTAACAGGAGGAACCACTGGAGCCTCACTGGTCTACTTTGGTTAGAGCCCACTCCATAGAGTATGCATGGGGGAATCTGCTGGGGAGTGGGGGAGTCATCCCCTTGTAGCCTGCCTGAAGGTGAGCAGAAAGACTTTGATTACTTCTAGTGATGTATGTGACCCATTACAAAAGGACTTGTGCTTTGACATGGGAAAGAAATCTCTTCTAGCTCCTTGGTCCTCATGACCCCAGTCGATATTGGTAACTGAGAAGAAAAAGCCTTCCATAGCCGGAGAGGACATTTCTGCCCTGCTCTTCCCTACTGCTGCCAAAGTGATTTTCTTTAAGCAAAGATTCAACCATGTTATTCCCACTCTCAGTGAACTCTACTGACTTCTTATTACCTCTAGAATCAAACATCAGCTCTTCTGTTTATCTTCTCAGCCTCACTGGACATTATGCCCCTTCCTTCATTGGGATGCAGCTGAGCTGATTTCTCTGTGCCTGACTCCTGAAACTCCATTTCTTATCTTTGTGACTCTGTGATGTCTGTTACCCATGTCTAGAATTTGTGATCTCCTCATCTCCACCTTAGAGAATCACACTTTTCCTTCAAGGTGCCTTTTGAGTACCACCATCAAAAGGAAGGCTTTCATGATTCAAGGACTCCCACTGTATCTGGGTCATTGCCCATCATTTTGACTTTTGGCTCATCACTGGACTCTGATGACTGTGGAGGAAAAAATGAGGCAGATAGCTTTGCACAGCTTCATCTCATTTAAATTCAATTCACTTGCAAGTCAAGACATCACCCTCCTGATGTCATTGATCCTCTCTGAGAATGAAGTATGAGCAACAAAGTAAAAACAATTCATCAAGGCTGAACTAAGTCCCTTTCCAGTTATTTTGGATTCAACTATTTTGTATTTATTTTCTTTCAATATTTTCTATTTACCCACAGACTTACTGTAGTTTCCCTTGTTAAAATGTGAAGTTCTTGAGTATAGGAATTGTTTTATTTGTTGCATTGGTATTGCCTACCATAGTGCTGGATACATGGTCAGTGGTCAATATATATTTATCAATAGATTATTCTTGGTCTCTTCTTCCTACACTTTGAACATTTGGCTTGGGATTTGAACAGCTCTCCCTGTAACTTCATGGAAGGGATTTCTTTTTTCTCTTATTCTCTATAAAACAATGATGACTGCCTTCACATGACAATGAAAACATGCGCATCTAAATGGATCTGACACTGGAATATGAGCCTCCAGGTTTTTTTGTTTGTTTGTTTGTTTTGTTTTGTTTTGTTTTGTTTTTGTTTTTGTTTTGTTTTGTTTTGATTTTTTGCTTTGTGTTTTTCTCCCGTTCACAGTGACCAAACAGAGATCAAAAGAGAGGGTCTTCTCAAGCTGATGGTTTCTTTGGAAGTTCAGGAGTTCTTTAGTCAAAGTTGAGTGGCAGCAGAACTATTCTACACCTACACCCTTCTCAGAGAAGATGACCCTGCAAAAGGAGCCTGGGTTCAAAGAATGCCCTAGAAATGAATCTTTAAAATCCTCTGAATGGTTTAGAGTCAAGATGCAAGTGAAGTGCTTGATCAATAGTTCCACAAAGTGTTTCACATTTTAATTTTTCAAGCCTCAATCTCCCAGGAGAGTATAATAAGAGTTAGTGCTTACTGTGTTATGCTTTAAGTCTTTTTCAATGCTTGTTTATGAGTCTTTGATGTAAATTACTTGTTCCTGGGTGGGGGCATCAAGAGCCAGAGATAATGAGGGGGAAAAAGTCTGATATACCTCCTCTCTCCTGGTCCCCATAAATTCAGAACTTGGTCTCCTTAGTAGAAAAGGGTGACCCAATCTCTCTAAGCTAGCAAGGGATGCTACACTTCCAACTCTGTAGTACTTTCCATTCCCCTACAGTGTAATAAAAGGACTTGGATTCAAATCCTGC
>NC_133618.1:425588946-425608946 GCF_048593235.1 Sminthopsis crassicaudata | reverse complement strand
TGGACTTTAATTAATATAGAATCTTAGAATTGCTGCAGCTCAAAGAGTACTCTAAGCCATCCAGTGTAAATCTTATCTAAGGCACAAATCCAGTCTGCAGCATCTCTAAACTTTGTTGTTCAGTTATTTTAGTCACATCCAACACTTTGTGATCCCACTTGGAGTTTTCTGGTCAAAAACACTAGAATGGTTTGGCCATTTCCTTTTCTCAACTCAGATGAGGAAACTGAGGCAAACAGGGTAAGGTGACTTGCCCAGGGTCATGCAGATAGTAAGCATCTGAGGCTGGATTTGAACTCAGGAAGGCAAGTTTTCCTGATTCCAAGCCCAGCTCTCTATCTACCAGGCCACTTATCTAACTTTTGCTTGAAAATTTTCAGCATGGGGAGCTATTTCCAAAAGTAGCCAGATCTTATTCTTAAGGAAGATTTCTTTTATGCAGTGTAGTGCTATGGAAGGAATGCTAGATTGCTCCTTCCTGCCAAAGTGATTTTCCTAAAGCACGGGTCTGACTGTGGCATTCCTCTATTCAATAAACTCCAGGGGCTCCTTATTATCTCTGCATCAAATATAAATTCTTCTGTTTGGTATTTAAAGCTCTCCACGATTTGACTGCTGCCTACTTTTCCATATCGTATTACACAAACTTGATGTTCTGGCCAAACCAGGGTACTTCTTGTTCCTCACCCATAACAATGGAGTCCCACCTGTGTGGCCTTGCACAGACTCTCCTTGCTTCTGGATTGATATCCTCACAATAACCTCCCAGATTTTTAGTTCTCTTTAAAACTTGTTTAAATGCCACATGAGGCCTTTACTCACCCTCCTTCCATTGTTTTTTTTTAACTGTACATATATTTTATACTTATTTTATGTACACATTGCTTCTCATGATAGAATATAAGATTGTTGAGGACAAGGATTGTTTTGTTTTATTCTTTTATCATTATCTCTCTCCAGCACCTAGTACTTTTTGCTAACATAATTCCAGCATCCCCAAATTTTTGTCAGGTGAATTGATGTTTAGCCACAATATCCCCATTTTGCATTTTGATAGTTGTTTTTTTAAAGACCTAACTGCAGATCTTATATACTAGTGTTTAAGTCATTGATTATAGAATAGATAGGGGGATAGTCTTCAAATTAGGAAGACTGAAGATTAAGTCTTGCCTTTGAATATAGACAAATTGTTTACCTTAAAACAATTCAGAGGTAGAAGGCTCATTTAGTTCATCCCCATCACTTCATAAGTGAAGAAACTGAGGACCACATAGATTTGTTGTTGTTGAATCATTTTTCAGTTTGTCTGACTCTTTTTGACTCCATTTGAGATATTCTTAGCAAAGATACTGGAATGGTTTGCCATTTCCTTCTCTGGATCATTTTACAGATGGAAAAACTGAAGCAAACAGGGTTAAGTGACTTGCTAGGGTTATATAGCTAGAAAGTATCTGAGGCTAGGAAGATGAGTCTTGCTAATTCCAGACCCAACCAATGTTCTACCCACTGTACCATCCAGCTGCCCCACATAGATTTAGTCACCTGCTGGAACTCACCCAAGTGGTTATAGCCAAAGGTGAGATTTGATTCTACATCCTCTGACTTTATACCCAAAAATCTTTCCATTGAACCACTCAGTCTCCCACCGCTCAGCAGCACCTCTCAGTCAGGCAACTTCCTGATTCTTATGCTACAAATGGATTACAGATCTGTATAAGACTTTCCAAACTGGGAATTCCCTCGTGCTGATAAAATTATCACAGATGCAGAATAACAACAACAACAGATTCAGACCATTGTTCCAGCCTGTCAAAAATCCCAACCTTTGTCTTCCAACACATTGGCTAGCTTTCCCAAAACTGAGTAATCACAATTTCATCCAAGTTGCTAATGAAAAAAATTTGAAAAGAACATGGGTAAATCCTTGCCTCACCACACTGGAGACCTTTCTCCAAGATGATGGGAATTCATTAATCAGTCCTCTGAATTCAGATATTAGACTCTACACTGCCTGTATCATCATCCAGCCCATACTTTTCTGTGACTTGATTTGCTTTATTGAAAAGGGCATAAAGTTAAAGGTTTTGAGAGAAAGCAGGCAACATTGTAAATTTTCCAGAAATGAATCTGTAAAAAAACTTGGATTAAAGAAAAATATAACATTTCAGGAAAAGTTGAAATATTTAAAATGGAGTTAGATCTAAAGTTGTTTGGTCAATTTAAGGCTGCAGATTCAACCTGTGTGATTTCATTGGTTAAATAGAACTCCTGAAGGAGGAAACTCCAATTTACCAGTGCAGATATTAGTACCTTCTCTGTACTATATAGACCAGAATAGCTTTGTTGTAGGGCAATCTTGAATTCTGAGTTTGAAATCAGCTCTCTATTCACTATGCTTCATTGCTTCTCAGACAAAAATATATAATAGACAAATAGGATTGGCCATATTTTCCAATGGGAGAAGGGTTTAATCCTTAGCAGGTGACCTCTGGCTTTACTCCTAGGCAGGCTACACATCTGGACTCTTTCTATAAGTAACCTCTTCACCCAGGAAACCCTAGATTCCACACACTGGGAATTCCTTTGACCCCCGAGACTTCTTTTTTTGATTGGCTGGTTCTTCCCAGAACCTCCCTTTTAAGGAAGATGCCAAAACTAACTATATCTTCATCCTTCTCCAGTCTGTTCTGACACTTTCAGACTTTCTCCCTTCCCCCTTTCAGTTTGTTTTTTATATATTGTCCTTCTCCATTAGAATATAAGTTCCTTAAGGGCAGGGACTACTTTTCTTTCTGCTTGTATTTATACATCCAGTACATGGCACATCATAAGTCTTAATCAATATTTGTTGACCTGTGTTTACTTGACTTTGCCTGAGGAATGAGCTAGATGGTCTTTAGAACCTTTCCTGACTATGATTCAGGTAACTAGGTGATGCAGTAAATAGAGCTCTGGGTCTCTTGTCAGACCTGAATTCAACAGTCTCCAACACTTACTAGCTGTGTGACCTTGGATACATCAACTAACTTCTGTTTGCTTCAGTTTTCTCAACTGTAAAATAAGGAAAATAATAGCATCTATTACCTAGTATTATAGTGAAGATTAAGTGAAATATTTATGACACACAGTACAGCTTCTGGCACTTAGTAGGTGCTATATAAGTGGTAGTTGTAATAATAATAATAATTAGTGTTATTAATTTTTATTACCAATATTACACAGGGCAGCACTCTAGTCTATTATAATGTCAAACAAATAAAAACAGAGGTTGCCTACTGATCCCATGATCTATTGATATTATCTATGTCCTATTGTATTTTTTCCTTAAATATTTCTCAATGCCATTTTAATCTGATTCAGCCTTAGTGTTTTGGCCTTAGTGCAACCTTTGGACTCCATATTTGACAACTTTCCTCTAGCACAGTGCAAAGAATACTAGCTTGAAAATAGATGGGAATTTTGCTTCTGGGTTATAGTTTTGGCTATTTCACTCGCCAATTATTTGAGGGAGTTTGAGTAGCTGTTTTCTAACATGGTTTTTTGTACGGTACAAAAGGCCATTTGGATCAGAAAAGACCCTCCCACTCATAAAAGCAATCATAAAATTATATAGATCTTACAGCTGAGAAGTGCTAGAGTACAGTTAGAACTTAGTCTCAACATCTTATTTGATGTTCTCTCTATTGTACAATTATGCTGCCAGCACACTGGACACATATAGGGCCATAGAAATTCATAAAGAAAACCTAGGAAATAATATTTAGGAGGCAGCTAGGTGATAGAGTAATTCAGAAAGATCTAAATTTGAATTCGACCTCAGACTCTTACTATTGATATGTTCCTGGGCAAGTCACTTGACCCTGTTTACCTCAGTTTTCCCATCTGTAAAATGAGCCAGAAAAGGATATGGAAAACCACTCCAATATCTTCTCTAAGAAAACCCCACAGACAGTATGGTCCACGGGCTCATGAAGTCAGATACAACTAAATGACTTAACAAAGAGTCTCCATCCTCCCTTTCAATATCTCATCCATCACTCCCAAAGAGGAGAGGTGGGGAGCAAAAGTTAGAAGGATAATGTGAAGGCTTTAGATTTTAAAATGGAAAACTTTATTTCACAATAAAAAAGAAAACTTATTTTAAAAAATTCTGGGGTTTTGTAGACTTGTTAAACTTCCTCCAGATCAAAAAAAAAAAAAAAAAAACAACACTAAAAAATCTTTAAAAAAAAGAGATTTATTTGTGTACTTCAAAGACCTGTGATTTCATCTTTGCTCTAGTGCCAAACCTCAATAACCAGACTTCATTAGCTTCTGTGTTCAACCTCTGGGTGACAAGCCTTTCCACCTTTGGATCACAGATTTAGAGCTAGCAGGAACCTGAAAAGTCACTTTGTCCAATTTTTCCTCTTTGCTTTAGAGATAAGAGAGCTGAAGCCCAGAGAAATTAAGTCACTTTTCTATCACACAGGCAGGACGGGATAGTGCTAGACTCCTGTCTACAAATCCTATATTCTTTCCTTTTTACCTTATTCCTTCCTATCAGCTAGGCTGGGCCTCAGAGAAGACACATAATTCATTGCCAAAATTAAGCTCAAAAATCTAATTTAGATCTTGGTAGGATGTACCAGTCCTGTGCTGGGATTATCTCCACCGGATAGGGTCTCTCCTGTGTCATGATAAGGCACCAGAATGGGACTTTAGCGGGGAAATTAAACTGATTTTCAAAAAAAGTTATTAAACTGATATCAAAGTGATGCTTCCAAGAGCAACCATTATCTCTTTGTGTGGCTGACAAAGCTAAAGTGCTATTAATAATGCTTTTTCCACTTTGATGCACTGAGTACCTATTACATGAAGAAGATATAGATAAGTTGATTGCTAAAGTATTTGTTTAAGTGCTTTTGCTATGTGATGATGAGGATACTAATTCAAATAAACAAGACAATCCTTACTCTCAAGGTACTTTTATTGTAATGGTTATGAACAGCACACAAGAAAATCTGGAAGGAATGCACAAGGAAATGGGGTGTAATTTTGACAATTGGGTTAAGAAGTATCAAAGAGATCTTAAGTCACAAGTAGGAGTGGGGTTAGGGAAGAGAGAGAGTATAGCATTTGATAGCTTCCTGTTTTAATTAATTATTCTTTCTAATTATATACCAAACTCAATTGTTTACATACTGAAAGACTGAAAGTGCTGTCAGTACTCCCCAAGCATCAATGTCTTATACCCAAAATTCAGTCTCCCCATCTTTGGTATGATCTTAAGTAGGGTGCACTACAGGGAATATAAAATAGAATCTTTATCTGCAGGACACTTAATGTCTCATGGGTGATATGCTCCAGCTATTGATAAGTGGGTGGAGCTGTTCCCAAGCTCTTAAAGGTGTCCCTGTACAGGAAGGAAGAGACACAGACTTTCCTAGGGAATCTATAGGCAATGCTAGGACTGTAGCATGAATCATTTAATGATAGATTAGAATGATGGATTCTCCTGCATATATAAAAGTTCCCTGATCACTCAAGAAAGGGGGAATGTGAACATTTACATCTTTCTTACCTTTGCTTTTGTCATCTATCTTGCTTGGTCTGCCCTAACTAAATTTGACCCAATGGTGGAATGCCCCAACTGGGATCCACGGATCAACCACAACGAAGAACAATGAGGGGGCTGAGAAGAGAGGGCTACTCACTTGGTCCTGGCAGACCCTGAGTCTTCCAAAGGCATGACTGTTATTTAAGACCATTCCCCACCTAAGATCCTGCCTGCATAGCTAACACATAGCTTTGGTGGCAGGAATTACTAGAATTCACAGCGTGGCAGCTGAGCTGCTTGCTCTCATAATCTTGGGGGTGGGTAATAGTTTCTCTCAAATTCCTGGCTGACCTAAGTGGCTCTTTGGTTAGACATGAGCCTGTGACTCACCTCTCATTGTGGTTCCACAAAGGCCTACTTAATTAACTTGACCACTCAATAAAACAAGGACTTGGGTTCCTTTGGCTTCTTCAACTACTGTCCACTCCCAAACAATTATTCAACAAATGCTTAGTAAGAGACCTTGATACCTGGGAAAGACCTTAGCCAAGGTCTCCCATTGCACCCGGGACCATTGCCAGTCATCCTGACCTATGTCCTCTACTGGCTTCAAATGTGGAGGAGAGAGTGACTCTCTATCTTAGTTAATCCAATTCATTTGTAAGTCAAGACATCACTCTACTGATGTTATTGGTCCTTTGTGAGAATGAAGGACAAACAACAACAAGAGATTTGCCACATATCCACCCAGGGCTAGGTGCTGTGGTGGGCAATAAAATAACCCAGTTCTTGTCCTCAAGAAGCTTAAAGTACAGCATGGGAGGCAGGAAATAAATGCACAAAAAAGTTGAAGTCAGAGGAGACATCAGTGTATGGGATATCAAAGATAGGATAAATTTATCTAATGAGTGCTATGTGCAATCTTTTTTTAGTTCAGCCCTATTATTTCAATGGTATGGGGCTTCTCAGCAAAGAAACCAAGTTAGACAGGCAACCACTCTTTAATACACAGTCATAGAGAGTTGCCTGAGGCAATGAAAAATAAGTGATTTGCCCAAGCTCAGGCCAACAGTATGTATCTGATTCTGAAATAGGATTTACACTCAACAATTTACATCCTGCATCTGAAGCTGGCTTTTAACCCCCCCTCCCTCCTTCCTTCCTTTTCTTCCTCCTCTCCTCCCTCCCTCCTTCCCTCTGTTCTTCCCTCTCTTCCTTCTTCCCTTCTTATCTCTCTGTATTTCCCTCCCTCTCTCTCTCTCCTTCTCTGCTTCTCTCCCTCTCCCTCTCTGTCTCTCTCTGTCTTTCTGTCTCTGTCTGTTTCTCTATCTGATTTTCTCTGTCTCCCTATTTCTGTCTCTCTGTTTCTTTTTCTGTCTCTCTCTGTCTGTCTGTCTCTCACACACATGCACAAACACGTATGTACACCCTTTTCACATAAAACTACTGGAGAAAAGCAGCTTCATGAAGGATTTAGGTTGGAAATGAACCATTAAAAAATTGGATCAAATTTAGTTAGGACAGGCCAAGCAAGATAGATGACAAGAGCAAAGGTGGGGCAGCTAGGTGTCGCAGTGGCTAGAGCACTAGCCTTGAATTCAGGAGGAACCGAGTTCAAGTCTGGTCTCAGACACTTAACACTTCCTAGCTGTGTGACCCTGGGCAAGTCACTTAACCCCAGCCTCAGGGGGGAAAAAAAGCAAAGGTAAGAAAGATGTAAGTGTTCACATTCCCCTTTTCTTGAGTGAATGGGAAACTCTTTTATATGCAGGAAAAAAAATTCCTTCTGATCCATCATCAAATCAGTGTATTTGTCAAGCATCTACTATGTGCCCTATATTGTGTTTGTAACTACAATCTCTTTGGGGGAGAAACATGTACCCATGTAGTTACAGACAAAATAGCTGGCAATTTGGGGAGAACATTACTATACTAGCAACTGTAGAAAGGACGATGGAATAAAGAAAGGCTTTAAATATAAAGTGGTACTTGAGCTGAATCTTCAAATAAAAGAAAGATGTAGTCAATGTAAGAGCATTGGAGGTAAAAGATGAATTGGCATGTATGGGGAAGAGCAGCTTGACTGGACTAATTAGTATGCTTAGAGGGGCATAAATTTTGAAAAAACAGGAAAAGTAGACTGAGGTTAGGTTGCAAAGAGCTTTAAATGTTCAGGAGAAGATTTTATATTTGATTCTGGAGATAATAGGGTAACATTAGACTTTATTGGGTAGAGATTTAATATTGAACTAACATTGAAGTGAACATCAGATCTGGACTTAAAAAATTCCTTTGACAACTGTTCGGAGGATGGGTTAGAGTGGGAAAAGATCTGAGGCAAGGAGACCCATGAAGAAGGGTCCATGCAACAGGCCCGAATGAGGGTGGTGGCTGTTTGGACAGCTAGTCAGAAATTGTACAGCCCAAGATTCCCAAAGAAACAATGACTATAAGATGGAGTCAAAATTAGTTATCTGGGAGAACCCCATTAATTGCTATCTCTCATGGATACTTCATGAATGAGCTCATCAGATTGCCTGGTTCATTATGGATACATGGAACATCCTCTTCATAATATTTTGAATATTGGACATTTTAAAAGCTTTTGACATCTACTGATTGATTCAGAGATAATGAGAGGGAAAAGCACTGGGTGATTCTTAAGGGTTCTGCCTATCTCTTATTCTGAGACTTACTGCTTAAAATCTACCCAAATCATAACTTTGTGTTTTTTGCCAGCTGGTCTTAGGAGAACATGCCTCCTATTGCTGAGGAAGGAATCCCACCCACCATCTGCTTAGAAAGCAAGGACCAGAGCAATTGTTCCTATTTTAGTTTTCCTTTTGGGGCTGCCCTGATATGTGGGTAGTGTGAATACTGAACTCTGTGGGATTTGAAGGTCACAAGAAAAAAACCTCTCTGCCCCAGACTACCTTGTTCCATCAACCCACTATCTTGTACAAAATTCTCTCATTAGCTATTCTTTTAGGTAAAGACTCTCATTTAAATGTAAATTAATGCTGAATAAATGGAGTAAATTTTGAGTCATTTTGAGTGGATAGCATAAATTAAGTCAAACTAACACATTTAATAGATGCTTGCTATGTAGAAAGTACTGTAAGAGATACAAAAATGTCTAAGTCATAAGTGACACTCTAAAAAACTATGGGTTAAATTGGAAAGACAAGGTGGCAAGATGAGAAGCAGTATGATGTAGCAAAGAGACTGGGAATTAGCAATAATCCTGGATTTGAATTCTGCCTTTGACACTTACTGCCAATGTGGCCATGGACTTGATTAACCTAAATCTTTGTTTTTTATCTTTAAAATGAGGTTAATAATACTTTCAGTGTGTATATCATGGCTTGTTGTGAGGATCAAATGAAATGATGTAGGGAAAACATGATATAAACCTTAGAGTTCTATAGAAACTTAAATTATTATTATTTTTGCTTTTATTAATGGGTTTTATTAATGGATAAGGAAATTCTTGCTGCCAATGTAGAATAGCATCTGCTCTGCAACTTATGTTCTCAGGACTTGCACAGACTGAGAGGTTAGGTAACTTTTCCAAGGTCACATAGGCAGTAGGTGTCAGAAGTCAGATCTACCTTCCAGTCATGCTGCGGCTAATACCTTCAACTTCCTCCTTGTCTTCTTTATTCTTTTTTCCCTCCTCCTCCTCTTCCTCCTCCTCCTCCTCCTCCTCCTCCTCCTCCTCCTCCTCCTCTTCTTCTTCTATTTCTTCTTCTTCTTCTTCTTCTTCTTCTTCTTCTTCTTCTTCTTCTTCTTCTTCTTCTTCTTCTTCTTCTTCTTCTTTTTTTTCTTCTTCTTCTATTTCTTCTTCTTCTTCTTCTTCTTCTTCTTCTTCTTCTTCTTCTTCTTCTTCTTCTTCTTCTTCTTCTTCTTCTTCTTCTTCTTCTTCTTCTTCTTCTTCTTCTTCTTCTTCGTCTTCTTCCTCTTCTTTTTCTTCTTTTCTCATTACCGTCACAATTACTATTATTGTTGCCCTCATCATTGCAACTACCACCATTATAAATTTCCATGAGAAGTCCTCAGGTGTCAGTTCTTCAATGAGTATGATGCTGAGTATATAGGTATAATGAAAAGTTTTGTGGTTAGAACTGTGGTTAGAACGTTCTCTGAGAAAGTCACTTAAAACCTCTGAGCCTCAGTTTCCTTATTTATAAAAATAGAAATAATGTTTATACCATCTATCTGACTCACAAGGTTCTGTGGATAGTGCCTTGCAAGTCTTCCAGGACTACAAAAATGTGAGCTAGTATTATAATACACTAAGTCCATTAGCAACCATTAGTACCTTATCTCAAATTTCCCTGCACTAGGGAGTGGGCCACACAATGGGTCAGATTTGTTTGGGAATATGTAGGAGAGAGAGTTGGGGGGGGCAGAGGTTGGTTAATAACTGAAACAAATGACAAATGTTCCTTGAAGTGAATTAAAGGAACTGAACGAGATGATCTTTAGGTTTCTTCATGTTAATCATAGGATTTAAAATGAACTGGGAGGACAGGCTTGGGTAAGACAAATGAGAGGAGGGAGGGAGACATTGGGCAGCAAGTGGTTGCTCTGTGGGGAGGAAGCTGACAGAAAGAGAAAAGGGAAACACATGGGAGCATGGATGTAAGAGAACCCAGGACAAACTCCTTTATGGCTAAACGAGCCTGGCAAGGGCCTTCCTTGTGTCTGCTATATCTGAGCCTAAACAAATTGCTCTGAGTATCTGTGGCGGGGGTCTTTTACCCTGACTGAGACTAATTATCCCTGGGGGTGGGGTGTGAGGGCATCAAAGCTAGGGATGCCCGCCAGTGGCCAGTTAGGGACTGGAGGGCGCTGAGTCCTGTTTCCACAGAAGGCCCCGTTGAAAGCTGGAAGAGGCTGGGTATGAGACTTAAGTGAGACAGCATTCCCCTCTTCTGAAGGCCCGGGAGGGCCTGTGTGATATGAAAATAGCTTACTTGCTGGATTTCAACAGGAAGTCTATTTCAGGACAGGGAGGAGGACTTTTTAACCTTCACTCTTGGAAATGATTGCTGGGATGATCTCACCCTGTGGCTATCAGTGTCCTGGGGTGCTGGCTACCCTGTGATCGTCAGTCCCTGGTTGGTTCAGACATATGCCTTCACTAATTTAATGTTCCTACAAAAAACCAGAAGGGTGACAGATTGGGGGAGGGACTGGTGGTCAAGAGGCTTTGTGGCTTGTGGCCTGTAGAGCGAGCTTTTGCTGTCTGGGAGTGCTTGGGTAAGATGCCATTCTTTAAATGATCTCTAAACACCACATATGAAGAAAAGAATATGATGCAATAGAAGTCAGAAGTAGAGGGGAAAGAAGGCTAACTCTAAAGTCAGAAGACCTGGGTTTAATTCCTTTAGGGCAGTATGGAACCTTGAAAAGAACGCTTTTTGTAACTTAGAATGGTGAACTTGTGTTCATGGGATAATCCTCTTCTTTGCTTTTGGTTGTGCTTTTTGGGGGCGGGGGGGGTGGTGGAAGTTGCAAGACAAACCTCTTCCCTTTCCCTAAAAACAACCCTTTAAATACTTAAGGATAGTGTTCTGACCCTCCTCCCCCAAGTCTTCTTTTCTCTAGTTCATATACTCTCATTTTCTTCCACTGGTCTTCATCTGGCATTTGAGGCTTTTAAGTATACTCTGAATATTCTCCCATTTCTAAATGCCCTAAACACCTCAGGCCCAAAATCAAACACAAAACTGCAGATGTAAAATAAGCAGGCCAGGGTACAACTGGACTCTGCTGGACACCAGGCCTTGTTTAAGACTATCTAAGATTTCAGTAGGTGTTCTGGCTTCCATCTTGCCAAAGTAATTCATACTAAACTTCAGTTCTCACATACTCCCAGATCTTTTTCAGACAATTGTGAAAGTCACGTGCTTTCCCCAACCTGTGCTGAAATAGTTAATTTTCTAAACCCAAACATAGGACTTATATTTAACCACTTTTAAAATGCATCTTGAGAGGCAATGTGGAATAGTGACCAGATGACTGGTTCTAGAGGGAAAAGGGCCTGGGTCAAATATCTCTGACCCCTGCTGACTCCAGGGATCTCTGGCAAGTCATTTAACCATTAGCTGCCAGCAGCTCCCAGTTGTGGAGTTGGGATCTACTTTTCTCCCAGCTAATGAAATCATTGATCTGGATGAAATTACATCTTAATAAGTGATATTTAGTAGATGACTCTGTTAACCGGATCTACCTAATTTTTCTTACATCCAGTACATACTATTTACGTGCCTAGTAGTGTCCTTTTGACTTTAAAATCCCTTCTTTGTAGTCTTTCTCTAAGCATATATGAAAATATATGTAAAATATAAAAAAATAGGTATAATTAATTTTGTAGATGGGTATTCACATACACAATTTTATTGGATTCTTTTAATAGCTCTATAAAGTATTGTTATCTCTGGTAGGACCGCTGAGATTGGGAGAAGTTAAATGACTTGACTAAGTTCATATAGCTAGATAGTGATAGAGCTTTTCAACTCAGGTCTTCCGATTCCTGCTTAAGTGAGTTTTTCCACTTCTTTCTTTATTTCTTCACAGTGCCTTCCTACATAGCGACTTTCCTCTCCTGGGAAAGCAAAGGAAGAGATGATTGTTTTCCAAACTTCAAAAGCCTTTTTTTTTTTTTTTTTTGGTTCCTTCTAAGTGGAGGAACTTGAGAGAGAGCCTCAGGAGGGGAGTAGGATGGAAAATTTTTGAAAATCATCACATTTAGAATAGAAAGTATTCTCAGGCCTGGCTAAACTCCCTACAGAACAGATCGCTCATAAATGTCCTACTCTCAAGAAAGTGCTCAATTGGGAATGACCTTCCTCTAAAATATTATATAACACTTTATTGATATTTGTGTAAATCACTTATCATGTAACATTGAGCCCTATACCATATTCACATCATCAGAAGGAAGGACAGGGTCCATATGTTATCTTAACTTTGGATATTCTATAGTACTGAGACTCTGTATACAGTAGGCACACAATAAATATGTCATGTTATTTTAAATTTCTAAGGTGTCAACAGCACAAATGCCTCTGTGGCCACTGAAGATGAAACATGAACTTGCAAAGGGGCTGAAGTAGGTGTGGATGTGGAAAAACTTTTTTGGCTTTGGTCTTCAGGACATACCAGCTCTCTTTTTAGCTCTGCTTCACTAGGGAGGCCAAACCACAGAGTCTGTGGTGGCGGGAATGGGGTGCCATCGGAGCAGCAAGGCCTGAGGGAAGGAGGGAAGACCAGGGGGTCCTTGCACCAACCAGGCCTTTCTGAGTCCCAGCCAAACACTTGGCCATGTGGGATAGAATTTTCCTGCAGGAAGCCTAATCATATTTCAGGAATGCAGAATAGAGAAGGGGGTATACAGGCCTCTTTTGTCATAGAATATCAGAGCTGGAAGGGGCCTTTAGAAAGGGAGCTTGTTGAAAGGCCCTGCCAGTGGTTTTTGCTTTTTTTTTTTTTTTTTAACCCAGTGCCAAGCAGAGTGTTTGACACATAATAAGTACTTAAATTCTTCCTGATTGACTGACTGACCTTTGAAGGCATCTATTCCAAATGATACCTGAGCAGCAATTCCTTCTGAACCATTTAGTCACTAAAATTGACTTTGATTAAGTTATCTATCTCTAATCCATCCTCCAAACTGATATTCATAAAAATGGTGCCATTCTCCTACTCTCAAGAAGCTTCCTCAGTTCTCTGTTACCTTCAAATCAAATAGAAATTCCTTTGTTTGTCATTTAAAACCTTTTATAACCTAATTTCAATATATCTTTCCACACTGGTTATACATTCCTCTCTTTTATATACAGGAGGTACGTGGTATAGTGGATAGATACACTCTGGGGCTTGGAGTCAGAAAGACTCATCTTCCTGAGTTCAAATCTGCCTTCAGACTTTCCTAGCTATGTGGTCCTGGGGAAGTCACTCAATACTGTCTGCCTCAGTTTCTCCATCTGTAAAATGAGCTGAAGAAAACCATTCCAAAATCTTTGCCAAGAAAACCTTAAATGGGAACAAGAAAAGATGGACATGACTGAAAAATTACTGAGCAAACACAATCCTTTTAATATATTCTACATTCTATCCAAACTGGTCTACGTGAAGTAAACATAACATTGTACCCTATTCATCATTTTCCCATGCATTTGTTCAGGCCATCTTCACCATGCCTGGAATGCCCTCACTTGTCACTTCAATTTTTTGGAAACTTTCTTCAATGACCTCTTCATGTCACTCCCTATAAGAAGTTTTCCCTGATTCCTTCTGTTGTAAGTCTCCATCTCAATTATTTTGTTTTTATTTTATATGTATTTTCCCATCTATGTTCCTTTTATATCCTCCCAATAAATTAAGAACTCCTTGGAGACAGGGGTACTTGCTTTTAATAGGCATAGCACAGTGTCCAACATATAATAAGCGAAAGTAAGTGTTTGCTAGATTGAATTTTATGGCATTCTCAATAAATAGTTCTCCAGACTCTGTTTGAAGAGGGGTATCTGATGGACATCTAACTCCCAAAGTAACCATCCTACTTCAGGACAGCTCTACTGATATTTTTTCCTTAGATGAATCCCAAATTTCTTTCTCTGTATCTTCCATCCACTATTTCTTGTGCTTCCCTCTGGAGTCAAGAAGAACAACTTTCATCCTTCCTTTATCTGAGATAAGAAAGTATTGATGCAAATCTAAGAAGGGATCCTTGGGTCTATGTGGGAGTGTTGAGTACTGGGATACTTGTGGTCACTGCTCTTACTTGGAGGGTGCCCAGAATACAGATGGAGAGTCTCTATTCTGCCCATTATATCTGAATTCTTTCTATTCTTGTTGGATTATTGAGTGATGGGAGAGTACTACCATGTTCTTTGGTCAAAGGACTAAAATGTGATTTGTCATTATGACCCAAAGCATATAAAGGACAAGTAGAAATCCCATCCCCAAGGATTATGAGACAGTACTAGACAACTTCTTTGAGAAAAGCATTAGATCAAAGTCCTTTAGAAAAAAAAATTATCATCTTTTCATCTTTATTTCTATAAACCCACAACTTTTCCTTTATCTTCCATTTTTCTGAGAGTTATCCTTGTAACAAATAATAAAAAAGAAAGTGGAAAAAGTATTTCAGCAAATTTAATCAGTACATTAACCAGGAGTATGGGATGTCCCCAAAGTCTTAGTGCATTTTTAAGCTTCATAAAAACCACATTATGACTTTTGGGATATTTTGTATGCAATAACATTCCATATTCATAGCCCCCAACCTCTACAAAGAAAAGAAGAAGATCTATTTCTCTTCTCTGTGCCCAAACTTAGTTTTTATAATTATGCAGAATATCACTTGGCTTTTCTCTCTCAATTTCTCTCTCTCTCTTTCTCTCTCTTTTTCTCTCTTTCTTTCTCTCTCTGTTTCTCTGTATGTAATAGAAATCATCTCAAATGAGATAATACATGTAAAGCATTTTGCAAACCTCAACTGGCTAGAAATGTAGCTATTTATGCTAGCTAACAACATGCTATTGTTATTGTTATATTGTTTTCTGGGTTATGCTTATTTTATTTTCTCTCAGTTCATATAATTTTTCCCATGTTTCTCTAAATTCTTTGTGTTTATAATTGCATTAGAGCATACTAATATTTCATTCTAATCATATATCAAAATCCATTTAGTTGTTATTCTGCAATCAAAAATAATCTGTTTTGGTTCTAGCTCTTTGCTACTTCAAAAAAGTGCTCTGTGAATATTTTCATATGTATAGAACTTCAAAGCTCTCTTATTTACCCAACTTTTCAAAATGAATTTACCTGTACCCAGAGTCTTTATGGATTCTTCTCAGCAAGAGTGAAGAGAACTAGCAAGTTGTAGGACTGGGAAACAAGGCCAGGACAGGCCTGTGTACAATGACACAGATTTATGCATTATTTTTATTGCAATCATTATCCAAACAATAGCACTGCAGATCTTCCTACTCTGGAAGGATTCTCCAGCTGTTCTTCATTACCAGATGGTCTTACTCTGGAATTTTCATCTGGTTTCTGCACTACCCACTACCAAGAAGTAAACTTGGCTCAGCCTTTAAACCACCAAAGACAGAAATACAGAGGAATCTATTGCCTTCGTAATGGAGGATTCTATTTATTTGTAAATCATCATCAGTGTGTGCAACTTGGCAAAGTAGCTGCCCTCTCCCAGGGGGCCCCTCTGATAGAGTTCCCAAAAATGTAAACTGACTTCATCCATGGCTCTTTACACAAGCTCTAGAGACAAGCATTCATTTCCCTGATAGTCCTCCTGCCCTTGGAAATGTGCAGAAGGCAGAACCCCCCCCCCCAATCTATCCTTCTCCCTGAATTTTTCCTTGATACAAACACAATCACAGTTGGAACAGAGATTTTGCCCATAGTTGGCAGATCACTGCAGATGCTGGCTCTGAAACACTGAATTCTATAGAAAAGAATCTCAAAGGAGACCCAAAAATGTAGATTTAAAGTTGGAAGGGAATCATCCAGTCTAATCCCCTCCCTTCCTCTTATGTAGATAAGGTTACCAAAACCCAGAAAAAGTGAAATAGCTTGCCCAAGATAACCCAGGTAAGTGATTGACAAAACCAGAACCTGATCCTCTGACCACCAATAGAGTACTCTTTTCACTGGACTATAGCTTGGATTTAACAATTTTTTAATGTAATAGATTCCTCCTAGTAGTCTGGTAAAGTCTATGGAACCTTTCTCAGAATAATTTTCTTTTAATTCATAAAATAAATTACATAGGATTTCAAAAGAAATTGATTATATTGAGATACAGTTATTGAAATGCCAAAAAAGCACAAACAAATATACAACAGCACCCATCCATGGACCCAAGGCTAAGAACTGCCCTGGAATGATTTAGTCAAAAGTTATACAAGATGAGAGAGAAGGGCCCAAAGAAAGAATCCAGACAAGAGGACAATCAGAGGTCAAAGGAATGAAAAAATCCATGTGATTTCCCTTTTCGAAGCTCCTTGAACATGAACAGTTCATAGTACACAATCTTGTACAATGTCTCCCAACCTCATATCCTCAGGAAATCTTTACTGGCCCACAAAACTTTTACTGTCAAAAAGTCCTTCCTTTTTAAAAACCTATAAATGGATTCCTCCTTCAAGCATTTGAAGATTTGTCATGAAGATAAGGAATTAACCTCTTCGGTTTGACCCCAGTGGGCAGAACAGGGAATAGTGGGTGTAGGTTGCCAGGAGACGGATTTTGGCTCTGTAGAAGGAAAAACCTTCATAATAATTCAGGCTCTCTCAAAGTAGAATGGGTTGCTTTGGGACCCCTTACCCTGCCCCCCAAATTGTGAGAGAAATGATTATTTCTTTTGTTGTATTAATAACTAATTGTTCAGTCAGGTCTCTTTTTCCATTTCCTCATTTAGAATTCAACCAATGTGGGAAATTTTGCTCAAAGACTTATCCAGCCTTAGATCTAATCAAAAACAGTAAAAGAAATTCTAGGTTTAGGCTAATGGGTGCATCCCTGCTTATTGTGTTTACTTACATAGCTCTGGGGAAATGAGAATTTTTCCTTTTGTCAGACAGGTGATATGGAAATTGATAAGTCCCTTTGACCAAGAGTTGGATGATCCAAGTCACATACCTCAATGGAGTATAACTCCCCTCTCATTATAATATTCATTCTCTCATTAATTGTTAATCAGAGTTGATAGCCATCTTCAGCAACACCTGCTTTTGCAAAAGCATTCATTTGCACTTCATGGCATCATCTTCCTGATATCGTAGTCTTCAAAGGACAAGAATGAAGGTGAACAACAGTCATAACCCTAAAGAGTCTTTGGCATTTGAGAATGTATAGGCTTCTTTTATTAATAACTTGTTAACTTTATTAAGAAAATAATTAAATCACCCAGAAACTATGTCTCTCAAACTTTTTAAACATCACAAACAACAAATTTTTATTAATGTAGGGATTGATCTTAGGATTGCATATGCAAAGAAAATGTATTTTCTGGTTTAATATAGGAAGGTGAGGTATGAGGCACTGTGCTAGATACTGGGTACATACAGACAATGGCAAAACAGTTTCTGTCTGCCCTAAAGAAGTATCCAATACATCTAGGAGAGGCAACATGTTCATATATTGGTATATACAAAATTGGTATACATAGATTTTTTTTTTCCAGGGGAAGAAGAGAGATAGCAATTGGAGGTGAGATCAAGAAGGTCTTCATGTAGAAAGCTGCAGTTGAGCTGAACTTTGAAGGAATCTTAAGACAGAGATAAAATGAGAGTGAATTCTAAGCCTGGGGGACAGCCAATTCAAAGCCATAGAGAAAGGAGATGGAGGATGATATGTGAGAAATGTCATGAAGGCCAATTTAGCTGAACCATGATGTACTGAAGGAGAATACTGTTGTTTGTCCCTCGTTCTTTCTCTTCTTTTTTTCTCTTTTTATGCTTTTCTTGAGTTCTGTATTTGAAAATCAAATTTTCTGTTCAGCTCTGGTCTTTTCATTAAAAATAATTGAAAACCCTTGATTTCACTGAATGTCTATCTTTCCCCCTGAAATATAATGCTGAGTTTTGCTGGGTAGCTGATTCTTACCTGCAGCCAAGCTCCTTTGCCCTCTGGAATATTATATTCCAGGCCCTTTGATCCTTTAAAGTGGAAGATGCTAGATCATGGGTAATCCTGATTTTGACTCCTCAATATTTGAATTGTTTTTTTTTGCTGCTTGTAGCATTTTCTCCTTGAAATGATAATTCTAGAATTTGGGATCTGGAAAACTCCTTGGACTTTTCATTTTGGAGTCTTTTTCAGGAAGTGATAGGTGGATTCTTTCAAAGGCTATTTTGCCCTTTGGTTCTAGGACATCAGGACAATTTTCCTTGATGATTTCTTAAAAACTTTGTCCAGGTTATTTTTTTCATCATGGTTTTCAGGAAGTTCAATAAATTCTTAGATTGTCTCTCCTAGATCTTTTTTTTTTTTCCAGGTTGACTGTTTTTCTGATGAAGTATTTTACATTTTCTTCTACTAAAATTTTTTTTTTTGGTTTTGTTTGATTGATTCTTGATGTCTCATTAAGTCATTCACTTTCATTTGTTCAATTCTAATTTTAATAAATTATTTTCTCCATTTAGCTTTTTTACCCCCTTTTGCATTTAGCCAGTTGAACCTTTAAGTGAGGTGTTTTGTTCATTGGATTTTTTTCCATTTTTATCAATTCTATTTTTTAGGGCAGCGGTCTTCAAACTTTCTAAATAGGGGCCCAGTTCACTGTCCTTCAGACTGTTGGAGGGCCGGACTATAGTAAAAACAAAACCTCACACTCTGTCTCCGCCCCTCAGCCCATTTATCATAACCTGGCGGGCCGCGTAAACGTCCTCAGCAGGCTGCATCTGGCCCGTGGGCCGTAGTTTGAGAACAGTTTTAGGAGGTTGTTCTCCTTTTCCATTTCACCAAATCTATTTTTTAAGGAGTTTTTTTTTTTCCATTTCACCAGATGCATTTTTTAAGGAGTTGTTTTCTTTAGATAATTTCTACTTCCTTTACCAAACTCTCATGCAAAACTCTCATTTTCTTTCCTCATTTTTCTTCTAACTCTTTTTTAAGATCCTTTTAAAATTCTTCCAAGAGAGTCTTTTGAGTTGGAGACCAAATCACATCATCCTTGAAGCTTCATCTGGAATCATTTTACCTTTAGTGTCCTCAGGGTTTGAGGTCTGTTTTCCTCCATTTCCATGATAGCTATCTATGGTCAGTTCTCTTTTTGCTTTTTCGCACATTTTTAAAGATTGAGGTCTTCTCCTAGGGCAAAGAAAAGATTGTCCCTAGCTTCCTCTACAGGTGGCAAGGGTTTTATGTTGTCCTGGGGCTGGTGTTGACAACTTCCTTCCCATGCTGGGTAGGCATGGCCAAGTCCTTTTCGTCAAACTGGGGTTCAGGAGCTCACTATTTGCTTTCTGTAGCTGTGTTGGTCTCATAGGCTGCTGATCTATGGTTTCTGAACCAGACCATAATATCCAATGCTGCTAGATTTTGGCTAAGAACCTGGAGCACAGAGGTCTCTTTATCCTGGGCCTCCCTGTACTGTACCTGTTCTGGGTCCTGCCTGCTTTCCTGAAGTTCTTCCAAAATATCTTCTACTGGGAATTTGTTACACTCCAAATATTTGTGAATTCTTTCACTCTAAAACCTATTCAGAGGCTTGATCTGGTGTTGATTCTGAGGGAAGCAAGGAAGAGCTCTGACAAAGACCTCTCTACTCTCTGCTCTCTTGGCTCTCCTCCCCTCATCCCTTATTCTTGAAGAGGACTGATGATAACAGGAGAGTGATTTCTTTACTTGCAAATCAAATGGGTTGACTCTCTTCCAGAGTTACCTGAGTCAAATGGCACGACATAAGTCAGGATGAATGGTG